>NC_138772.1:533103956-533247931 GCF_965119305.1 Pelophylax lessonae | reverse complement strand
CCCCCAGCCACGCACCAGTAATGGCCATGAGCTGGCCTGGGTGCCACCCTGCTGTGAACATGGTTCCATCTCCTCCTCCATCTCCTCCTCCTCATCCTCCTCATCCTCCAGAACTGTGCCCCTGCTGGACAATTGTGTCCCTGGCGTTTGTGTGTGCAGGAACCCACCCACGGAGCCCCTTGTGAATGACTGCCCTGAAAGCCTTGGAAATGTTACCTCTTCATCCTCCTCCTCCTCCTCATCCTGTGCCACATCCTCTTCCATCATCGCCCGAATTGTTTTTTGAAGGAGGCATAGAAGTGGGATAGTTAAGCTGACAATGGCGTCATCGGCACTGGCCATGTTGGTGGAGTACTCAAAACAGCGCAACAAGGCACACAGGTCTCGCATGGAGGCCCAGTTATTGGTGGTGAAGTGGTGCTGTTCTGCAGAGCGACTCACGCGTGCGTGCTGCAGCTGAAACTCCACTATGGTCTGCTGCTGCTCGCACAGTCTTTCCAGCATGTGCAAGGTGGAGTTCCACCTTGTGGGCACGTCACATATGAGGCGGTGATCGGGAAGGCCGAAGTTACGCTGCAGCGCTGACAGGCGAGCAGCAGCAGGGTGAGAACGCCTAAAGTGCGCACAGACGGCCCACACTTTCTGCAGCAGCTCTGACATATCAGGGTAATTTTTAAGGAACCTTTGCACCACCAAATTCAGCACATGCGCCAGGCAAGGGATGTGCGTCAAACAGGCTAGGCCCAGAGCTGCTATGAGATTTCGCCCATTATCGCACACCACCAGGCTGGGCTTGAGGCTCGCTGGCAGCAACCACTCATTTGTCTGCTGTTCCATGCTCCTCCACAACTCCTGCGCGGTGTGTGGTTTTTCCCCCAAACAGGCAAGTTTTAAAACTGCCTGCTGTCGTTTACCCCTGGCCGTGCTGAAGTTGGTGGTGAAGGTGTTACGCTGACCGGATGAGGAGGCGGTAGAGGATGAGGAAGCGGACGCCACAGGCAAACAGGCCCAAACAGGCAAGTTTTAAAACTGCCTGCTGTCGTTTACCCCTGGCCGTGCTGAAGTTGGTGGTGAAGGTGTTACGCTGACCGGATGAGGAGGCGGTAGAGGATGAGGAAGCGGAGTAGGAGGAGTTAGGAACAGGAGGCAAACTGAAGCGCCCTGCAATCCTCGGTGGTGGAAGGACATGAGCCAAATTGCTATCCGCCTCAAGCCCATTCGCCACTGCATTTACCCAGTGTGCCGTTAGGGAGATATAACGCCCCTGACCGTGCTTACTGGTCCACGTATCGGTAGTTAGGTGGACCTTGGCACAGATGGCATTGCGCAGTGCACACCTGATTTTTTCCCCCACTTGGTTGTGCAGGGAAGGGATTGCTTGCCTGGAAAAGTAGTGGCGGCTGGGCACGACGTACTGTGGGACAGCCACCGACATAAGGCTTTTAAAACTGTGCGTCTCCACCAGACGGAATGACAGCATTTCAAAGGCCAAGAATTTTGAAATGCTGGCATTCAGGGCCAGGGATCGCGGGTGGGTAGGGGGGTACTTCCTGTTCCTCTGAAGTGTTTGGGAGATGGAAAGCTGAACGCTTCCACGGGACATTGTGGAGATGGTTGGTGACCCAGGTGGTGGTGTTGCTGACAGATCCTCTGTTTGCGGGGTGGCAGGTGCCGGTATCACTACAGATGTGGATGGAGAGGCCAAGACTGCAGCAGAAGAGGAAGCAGGAGGAGCCAGAGACCTTTCTTGGTTTTGAAGGTGTCTACTCCACTGCAGCTCGTGCTTTGCACTTAGATGCCTGATCATGCAGGTTGTGCTCAGGTTGAGAAGGTTTATGCCTCGCTTCAGGCTCTGATTGCACAGGGTGCAAACCACTCGTGTCCTGTCATCAGCACATTTTCTGAAGAACTTCCATGCTAGAGAACTCCTTTGAGCTGGCTTTGGTGCGCTCGTTCCCTTGCTGCGTTGGGCAGTAGCAGGCGTAGTGTCTAGGGCACGGCCACTCCACTTCTGCACCCTGCTCCCTCTTCTGCTGTGCTGGTGGCTCTGTGCGACCACCGCCTCTTCCTCCAAACTACTAAGGTCACCTGCATGACCTTCATTCCATGTGGGGTCGAGGACCTCATCGTCTTCCACATCATCTTCCACCCAGTCTTCACCCCTGCCCTCCTTGTCGGGCTCCACAATTCTGAATGCCGCAGCAGTTGGCACCTGCGTTTCGTCATCATCGGAGACGTGCTGCGATGGTCCTTCCATGTACTCATCTTGAGAAATAAGTGGTTGGGCATCGCTGCACTCAATCTCTTCCACTTCTGGGGCAGGGCTAGGTGGATGGCCCTGGGAAACCCTGCTGACAGAGTCCTCAAAAAGAAGAAGAGACTGCTGTATGACTTGGGGTTTAGACTGCTTGCCTGATTTGCAAGGGGGTGAGGTGAAAGACGGTTGGACATTGGCTGCAGGTGCCAACTCTGACCTTTCTGCAGTAGACTGGGTGGGAGACAATGTGAAGGAACTGGAGGCACTGTCAGCAACCCAATCTACTATCGCCTGTACTTCTTCTGGCCTCATCACTTCTAGAGGCGCATTATGCCCTACCAAATACTGCTGCAGGTTCTGTTGCCTACTCACACTTGAGGAAGGTGTTTCACTTGTGCGTGTAGCTGGCACAGATCGACCACGTCCTCTCCTTGCAACAGGAGCTCTACCAGCAGCACCACGACCCATTCCACGGCCCCTATTTGACTGTCTCCTCATATTTCTGTAATTTAAGATCTTGCCCTAGAAAGGTGTTTATTGAATAGCGGAACAAAACAACAACAGTATCGCACGGGTGTATCTCACAGTCAAACATGCAAACAATGCCGCAATTTCATTTTTTATACCCCAAAAGGGTGTATATTGAATAGCGGAATAGAAAAAATGATAAAAAACGGTGTATCTCACACGTACAAATACAGACTAGGCCCCGATTAAAATTTTTTGTACCCTAAAGGGAGGATGAGGAAGAGGAGTAGGAGGAGTTCGGAACAGGAGGCAAACTGAAGCGCCCTGCAATCCTTGGCGGTGGAAGGAGATGCGCCAAACAAATTTAAAAGGTGTATCTCACACGTACCGATACAGACTATGCCGTAATTAAATTTTTTACACTCCAAAAGGGTGTATATTGAATAGCGGAATAGGAAAAATTTTATAATAGGGTGTATCTCACACGTACAAACACAGACTAAGCCCCGATTACAATTTTTTGTACCCTAAAGGCAGGATGAGGAAGAGGAGTAGGAGGAGTTGGGAACAGGAGGCAAACTGAAGCGCCCTGCAATCCTCGGCGGTGGAAGGAGATGCGCCAAATAAATTTAAAAAGGTGTATCTCACATGTACCGATACAGACTATGCCGTAATTTAATTTTTTACACTCAAACAGGGTGTATATTGAATAGCGGAATTGGAACATTTTTATAAAACGGTGTATCTCACACGTACAAACACAGACGAGGCCCCGATTACAATTTTTTGTACCCTAAAGGCAGGATGAGGAAGAGGAGTAGGAGGAGTTGGGAACAGGAGGCAAACTAAAGCGCCCTGCAATCCTCGGCGGTGGAAGGAGATACTCCAAACAAATTTAAAAAGGTGTATCTCACATGTACCGATACAGACTATGCCGTAATTTAATTTTTTACACTCAAACAGGGTGTATATTAAATAGCGGAATAGGAGAAATTTTACAAAACGGTGGTGTATCTCACACGTACAAACCCAGACTAGGCCCCGATTACTATTTTTTGTACCCCCAAAGGCAGGATGAGGAGTAGGAGGAGTTTGGAACAGGCAGGAGGCAGACTGAAGCACCCTGCAATCCTCGGCGGTATGAGATGCGCCCCAAAAATTGGAAAGGTGTATCTCACACGTACCGACACAGACTATCCCGCAATTTAATTGTTTTTACTCCAAAGGTGTAGATTGAATAGCGGAATAGAAAATATGATATCAAAAGGTGTATATATCTCACACGTACCGACACAGACTATCCCGCAATTTAATTGTTTTTACCCCAAAGGTGTAGATTAAATAGCGGAATAGAAAATATTATCAAAAGGTGTATGTATCTCACACGTACAGAACCAGACTAGGCCCCGATTACTATTTTTTGTACCCCCAAAGGCAGGATGAGGAGTAGGAGGAGTTCGGAACAGGCAGGAGGCACACTGAAGCACCCTCAAATCCTCGGCAGTATGAGATGTGCCCCAAAAATTGGAAAGGTGTATCTCACACGTACCGATACAGACTATCCCGCAATTTAATTGTTTTTACCCAAAGGGTGTAGATTGAATAGCGGAATAGAAAATATGATATCAAAAGGTGTATGTATCTCACACGTGCAGAATCAGACTAGGCCCAAATTACTATTTTTTGTACCCCCAAAGGCAGGATGAGGAGTAGGAAGAGTTCGGAACAGGCAGGAGGCACACTGAAGCACCCTCAAATCCTCGGCAGTATGAGATGCGCCCCAAAAATTGGAAAGGTGTATCTCACACGTACCGATACAGACTATCCCGCAATTTAATTGTTTTTACCCAAAGGTGTAGATTGAATAGCGGAATAGAAAATATGATATCAAAAGGTGTATGTATCTCACACGTAGAGACCCAGACTAGGCCCAAATTACTATTTTTTGTACCCCCAAAGGCAGGATGAGGAGTAGGAGGAGTTCGGAACAGGCAGGAGGCACACTGAAGCACCCTCAAATCCTCGGCAGTATGAGATGCGCCCCAAAAATTGGAAAGGTGTATCTCACACGTACCGATACAGACTATCCCACAATTTAATCGTTTTTACCCAAAGGTGTAGATTGAATAGCGGAATAGAAAACATGATATAAAATTGGTGATTTATCAATAGCACATGTGAACAGCAGTGTCTTATATCAGTCAGCTCTGCTGCAGGCTATGGAGGGAAAAAAAAAAGAAAATTCCCCTTTTAAGTTTGTAATTTTTAACTAGATTAGTACAGACTATGCCACAATTTAATTTTTTTAACCCAAGGGTGTATATTGAATAGTGAAATAGAAAAAAGTGTATAACTTTTGAAATCACTCAATAATAGCACGTGAACACAGCAGTGTATTATCACAGTCAGCACAGCAGCACTGAAGGAAAAACGCTGCACACAACTGACTGATAAAAAATACTTTTTTCTCCCTCCTCCTCAGCGGGCAAAAAGATTGTGTTCACACCCCACACACAGCAAAATCGATGTGGACCACTGACCCTGCCTATCTCCAGACTCTCCCTAAAAGGATCGATAAGATCGGTCACTGCCGGCACTGCAAACCCCCCCCCCCACACAGCAAAATTGATTGTAGAACACTGACC
The DNA here is from genome assembly GCF_965119305.1 of Pelophylax lessonae. Taxonomy (NCBI): domain Eukaryota; kingdom Metazoa; phylum Chordata; class Amphibia; order Anura; family Ranidae; genus Pelophylax; species Pelophylax lessonae. The sequence continues at coordinate 533,242,561 of NC_138772.1, read as the reverse complement.
CTGCCTATCTCCAGCCTCTCCCTAAAAGGATCGATAAGATCGGTCACTGCCGGCACTGCAAACCCCCCTACACAGCAAAATCGATTGTAGAACACTGACCCTAAATATCTCCAGCCTCTCCCTAAAATGCCCTAATATCTCGCCCTGCCTGCAGCACTCCGACCTGTCCCTCAATTATTTTCGGACACAATATGATTTTTGCCTGTCTGTCCCTAATCAGCAGCCAGCACGTATGATGTGTGCTCTCTCCCTAATCTACAGCAGAATGACGCAGCGGCGCTCCGTCTCAAACTTATAAAGACTTGGTCACATGCTTCAGATGGCCAATCACAGCTACTAATACATTTGTAGGCATGGCTGGGATGGCTTAAGGCACACCAGTTAAACGCTTGTTGATTGGCTGTTGAAAGCCCGCCATTAAAAGCGCGCCAATACATACAAACCCGGAAATAAAATGACCGAACACGGATTTTTACCCGAACATACAGTAAAGTTTTTGGGTCCGTGTTCGGGTAACAAAAATCCAATTATTCGGTACGAACACAATAATACAGTCCATGTTCGCTCAACACTAGTGTTAAAACCTTGCATTCGTAAATCCGAAAAGACTCCCAACGACTTAACTGCCTGATAAAATTCCCTCCTCTCCAGTGTGGGTTAACTCTCTCTATTCCCCAAAATTGTAACCCACTGGGATTTTTATGATGGAATCTTTTAAAATGTCTTGAAACACTGTGCGTTTCAAGGCCTTTACAAATGTTATTAACATGTTCGCCCACTCTGACATGTAATGCACGAGAGGTGCGTCCTATATACTGGAGGCCGCACTCACACTGTAGCATATATACCACCCCTTGTTTTAAACGTCCTTTAAATTCCAGCATTCAAGGGACTTTTTAAAACGTCCCGTGTACATGTAGCCTAACAGACCAAAAGGGACCAAACAGAAAATGTTAATTGTATGGGTTTACATGCACTTTAAGTTTTTGTTCTATATGTTTCCTACATCCTGCGCAAGGAGCAGCCATAGCAAATCCTCACAAATTGGTACCAAAAGATATAAGCACTGAGCTGTGACAGCCGGTAACTCTTCATCTGCAATCTCGGCACCTGATTTTAACTTTTTATGTCAAGTTACACAATATCTCTAAGTGAGAGATTTACTTTAAGCAATGAAATCATTGTAGGTATATTGATATCATCACAGTGTGTATTATCTTTTTTAAAATCTCTTGATATAGTAAGCACATCTTCAAGCTATGCAATAAAGGTTTATGAAAGTAATATCACTTACTTACTCTGATAGTATCTGTACAAAGCAACATTGCACTCGCGATCAATGATGTAAAAATGTTCAGTACTGAATCTGATTTATTTTGCCTTATTCTCGGTCAAATATTTTGTGCTACTGAATGTTGGTCATTCTGCTTTCTCAGGGATGTATTATTGAATTGTTATGTGTTCCCTGGCTAGCGGAGAGCACTTGAGCATTTGTGGTGGCTTCAATGGTCTCCATCATTTCAGAAATGACTGAAATCTTTTCAGTGGATAAGTGCTTTGGATGTACAGTGCCTTGCGAAAGTATTCGGCCCCCTTGAACTTTTCAACCTTTTGCCACATTTCAGGCTTCAAACATAAAGATATAAAACTGTAATTTTTTTGTGAAGAATCAACAACAAGTGGGACACAATCATGAAGTGGAACGAAATTTATTGGATATTTCAAGCTTTGTTAACAAATAAAAAACTGAAAAATTGGGCGTGCAAAATTATTCAGCCCTTTACTTTCAGTGCAGCAAACTCTCTCCAGAAGTTCAGTGAGGATCTCTGAATGATCCAATGTTGACCTAAATGATTATTGATGATAAATAGAATCCACCTGTGTGTAATCAAGTCTCCGTATAAATGCACCTGCACTGTGATAGTCTCAGAGGTCCGTTTAAAGCGCAGAGAGCATCATGAAGAACAAGGAACACACCAGTCAGGTCCGAGATACTGTTGTGGAGAAGTTTAAAGCCGGATTTGGATACAAAAAGATTTCCCAAGCTTTAAACATCCCAATAAGCACTGTGCAAGCGATAATATTGAAATGGAAGGAGTATCAGACCACTGCAAATCTACGAAGACCTGGCCATCCCTCTAAACTTTCAGCTCATACAAGGAGAAGACTGATCAGAGATGCAGCCAAGAGGCCCATGATCACTCTGGATGAACTGCAGAGATCTACAGCTGAGGTGGGAGACTCTGTCCATAGGACAACAATCAGTCGTATACTGCACAAATCTGGCCTTTATGGAAGAGTGGCAAAAAGAAAGCCATTTCTTAAAGATATCCATAAAAAGTGTCCTTTAAAGTTTGCCACAAGCCACCTGGGAAACACACCAAACATGTGGAAGAAGGTGCTCTGGTCAGATGAAACCAAAATCAAACTTTTTGGCAACAATGCAAAACGTTATGTTTGGCGTAAAAGCAACACAGCTCATCACCCTGAACACACCATCCCCACTGTCAAACATGGTGGTGGCAGCATCATGGTTTGGGCCTGCTTTTCTTCAGCAGGGACAGGGAAGATGGTTAAAATTGATGGGAAGATGGATGGAGCCAAATACAGGACCATTCTGGAAGAAAACCTGATGGAGTCTGCAAAAGACCTGAGACTGGGACGGAGATTTGTCTTCCAACAAGACAATGATCCAAAACATAAAGCAAAATCTACAATGGAATGGTTCACAAATAAACATATCCAGGTGTTAGAATGGTAAAGTCAAAGTCCAGACCTGAATCCAATCGAGAATCTGTGGAAAGAACTGAAAACTGCTGTTCACAAACGCTCTCCATCTAACCTCATTGAGCTCGAGCTGTTTTGCAAGGAGGAATGGGCAAAAATGTTAGTCTCTCGATGTGCAAAACTGATAGAGACATACCCCAAGCGACTTACAGCTGTAATCGCAGCAAAAGGTGGCGCTACAAAGTATTAACTTAAGGGGGCTGAATAATTTTGCACACCCAATTTTTCAGTTTTTTATTTGTTAAAAAAGTTTGAAATATCCAATAAATTTTGTTCCACTTCATGATTGTGTCCCACTTGTTGTTGATTCTTCAAAAAAAAAAAATACAGTTTTATATCTTTATGTTTGAAGCCTGAAATGTGGCAAAAGGTCAAAAAGTTCAAGGGGGCTGAATACTTTCGCAAGGCACTGTAAGTACCAACTTTATCACTTTGCTTATAAGGTTCATTGTACATGTAGCACTGTCCCCGTAGGGCTTGTTGGCCATGTTGGACCTTCTCTGATTACCTGCACACAGTCACTTAGGCAACAATTCACGCATCCCTCCTTATTCCCGAAGGCTCTTCACTCAATAAACAGTCCAGGGGTATTGATTTCTAGTGTTTATTTTGGAACTTGAATGGGAGAAGGGAATAGTGGGATACTCCAACTGTAACTATTTACAATAGTTAAGGACAACTCTCACTTGGCCTCACCAGGTTGTTTGTGGAAGCAGCTGTACTTCTTAATTTATACAGCCACATGTATGAGAAGGATTAAACAACAAGCAAACACACGGGCGCACCGGCCTAGTGCATTATCCTTTGGAAGGTTTATTAAAAGAAAAGATTAAAAATACTCACAAACGCGTTCTTGATAAAAGCATATCACATAAGGAACGCAGTTCTCAGCATAAGGATCCAAGGGTGAGTCGTGGTGAGTCGTGGTACTGGTAGGCTCTTAGGAAGAGGCTAGGCCTCGAAACGCGTTAGCCTTTACGAATTCAGGGGACGACTCACCCTCGGATCCCTATGCTGAGGACTGCATTCCTTATGTGATATGCGTTTATCAAGAACTTGTTTGTGAGTATTTTTAATCTTTTCTTTTAATAAACCTTCCAAAGGATAATGCACTAGGCCGGTGCGCCCCTGTGTTTGCTTGTTGTTTACAGTGTTTCCAGACTACCCTGGTCGTTCAAGGGGCAGCAAGGCAGTAATGTTTCTCCTGGGTTGTCGTGTCCATAGCTCCAGAAACAGCTGCAAGATCCCAATAGAGGTGGACAAGAGACTACACCTCTCTGAGCGCAGGGAACTGGTGCTTTGCACCAAACTTTTATGTACTGCTAATGAAAAGGATTAAGTCTCCTTGCTCTTTTCTCTCCAGCAATAGACTTGGTGAACCTACATTATCTTCGAGACACTCACTAGCATCCCTTTCACTGACACATGTCTATTGACTATTCTAGCTTCAGGGGTGGCCCCCTTCAGGTCAGGCCCCTTGACACAGATCTGTACTCACTGTACTGCACAATTTAGATCCTCCAGTGTCTCCCCTTTCAGTCAGCTTCCCTGGACCTCTTGATTCAGCCCCTCACCTGCACTCTCTAGGCCCTCAAATCGATCACCTGAGGCCGCATGGCACGTTCACTGAGTAGGAGGCAGCCACCCCCTCCCTCTCGGACTCCGCTATCCAAACACATGTTCTCCTGGCTTTTATACAGTATCCTAGCATACACCAAGGCACTTTTTCTCTGCCAAATCACCAGAGCTGTATCAAACACCTGTGCACTCATTTGTCAGGTTTCCTCCCACTGTCCAATATGCCTCCCTATTGGACCAGTGTGAAACACTCTGCAGACAGAACGGGTTGCAACTGAACACAATGAGCAGACCTCACTAACAGATCCTGCTCTCTGGTAAGCAGAGAACAATATAGATTTACCTGCAGTCCTTCTGGTATGTAGACAGGACCCACATTTAAACTTTCTCTCTAGCACCTACCTAGGAGGGTGCTACATACACAATGGACAGTGAAGTTCAAACACACAAGGAACATTTAGGTTCCATTCACGTTGATGGCCCAATTATGTCCGCCTGTCATATTTTCAGGTGGACCTGATTGGAAGCTCCATGTTAGTCTATAGATGTAAAAGCTGGATGTAAAAAGACTTGCATCCATTTGCATCCAATTACCTTTCAAGTCCATTTAGTTCTGAAGAAAAATGGAAAACGTCTGCATCTTCTTCCATTTTTTTTAGATTTAATGTGGTTGTAAACCCTTATATAACTAGTGAAGTGGGTGGGACCAGACGTGACGTTGCTGCGCTCATCGCCTGCTTATCGCTGTTTTTACATGACCATCGCTGCAGCTATTTTCTACTACCCACAATGCTCATTTTTTATATGGAATATGTGAGTGCACTCTTTTATTTTTAATACATATGTTTAACCACTTCAACACCGGGCACTTTCACCCCCTTCCTGCCCAGGCCAATTTTCCCCTTTTAGCGCTGTTGCATTCTGAATGACAATTGCGCGGTCATGCAACACTGTACCTACACCAAATTTATGTCATTTTCCCCCCACAAATAGAGCTTTCTTTTGGTGGTATTTGATCACCTCTGGGTTTTTTCCTTTTTGCTAAACAAATAAAAAAATACCGAAATGTTTGAAAAAAAAAAAAAAAGTTTTTTTGTTTATGTTATACAATTTTGTAAATAAATACGTTTTTTCCTGCACTGATGAGACTGCACTGACAGGCACTGATGGGGTGGCACTGATGGGGTGGCACTGATAGGCGGCACTGATAGGCGGCATTGATAGGCACTGATATGTGACACTAATAAGTAGCACTGATATGCAGCATTGGTGGGCACTGATAGGCGGCACTGCTGGGCACTGATAGGCGGCATTGATGGGCACTGATAGGTGGCACTGATGGGCACTGATAGGTGGCACTGATGGGCACTGATAGGCGGCACTGGTGGGCACTGATGGGCACTGATGGGCACTAATGGGCACTGATAGGCGGCACTGGTGGGCAATAATGGGCACTGGTGGGCGACACTGATAGATGGCAATGATGGGCACTGGTGGGCAGCACTGATAGGGAGGGCTCTGGTGGGCAGCACTGATGGGGAGGGCAATGGGGGGCTCCCTGAGCCCTGATTGCTATCCCTGGTGGCCATAGTGGGCATCCCTGGGGTCATAGGTGGGCATCCCTGGGGTCATGGGTGGGCATCCCTGGTGGTTCTAGTGGCACCCCCCCCCGAGGGTCTGCACTGGTAATCAATGATCTGATTACCAGTGCCGACCCCCCCCCCTGTCAGGGGAGCCGCCGATCGGCGCTCCTTTACTCGTGCCTGTCAGGCACGAACTAAGGAAAGCCGATCAACGGCTCTTCCTGTTTACTATGTGACCAGCCGTGATTGGACACAGCTGGTCACATGGTAAAGGCTCTTTACCGAGATCGGAGATGCAGGGAGCCAGACTGACACCTCGCATCACCGATCGCCGCTCTGCGCGCCCCAGGGGGGGCGCCCAGAGCTGTATTATCCTGCCGCCGTCATATGACGTCCAGTCAGGATAATACAACCACAATCCCGCCGTCAATTTGCTATAGGGCGGGCGGGATGTGGTTAATATACAGTATTATGCTATGAGCCTTTGTGTTTCACATATATTCACTCCGGGAGCAATACCTGAATCTAGAGAAGCTAAGTGAGTTGATTGGAGGGAAGAAACACACCCCCCTTCACACAACACACAGAAACAGAGCCGAGGCTGTCAATCTGCTGCAGATCCCTCCCCTGTCACCTTTTTTCTCTTGGTGCCAGAAAAACTTGTCAGAAATAACTCATGCTAAAAGCAGAGGAATGAGGCAGCAGACAGAAATTACACTAAATGCTCTGGCTAGAGACAAGTACACACTTTAGAGGGATATGTTTTGTTCATACGTCATGTCTGAGGTTTACAACCACTTTAACCACTTGCCGACTGCCGCACGACTATATACTGCGGCAGTCAGCCCCCTACAGGCAAAGTGACGTATGAGTATGCGAGCCTGTAGGGGGCGCGCGCGCGCCGCCGCCGACGCGCTCCTGCCCCCGCTCGTTCCCTGCCTAGCCTGCGCGTGTGACCGGCGGCTCCGAAGTCCGCCGTCCACTCGCGATCTCCCTCAGGATTGGGAGAAAGACAGATGGCTGATGTAAACACAGCCCTCTGTCATTCTCCCTGAAGTAATGACAGAGGCTATGCGATCCTGCTATGTAGGATTGTATGTCTCTGTGATTACTTCACTAGCCCCCTAACAGTTAGAATCACACCCCTAGGGACACACTTAACCCCTTGATCACCAATAAAGTTAACCCCTTCCCTGCCAGTGTCATTTTTACAGTAACAGTGCATATGTATAGCACTGATTACTGTAGTAATGTCACTGGTACCCCCAAAAAAGTCAAAAAAGTCAGTCAGGGGTCCGATATGTCCACCACAATGTCGCAGACCCGCAAAAAAAAATCGCAGATCGCCGCCATTACTAGTTTAAAAAAAAAACCAATAAAAATGACATAAATCTTTCCCGTAGTTAGTAAACGCAATAACTTTTGAGCAAACCAATCAAAATACGCTTATTGCGATTTTATTTTTACCAAAAATATGTAGCAGAAAACAAATTGGCCTAAAATGTTAAAAAAATGTTGATTTTTAAATTTTTTTTTTTGAGAATTTCATATAAAAAAATGTGAAAAATATTGTTATTTTTTCAAAATTGTCGCTCTTTTTTTGTTTATAGCGTAAAAAATAAAAATCGCACAGGTTATCAAATACCACCAAAAGAAAGCTCTGTTTGTGGGAAAAAAAGGCCATCAATTTAATTTGGGTACAACGTCGCACGACTGCGCAATTGTTCGTTAAAGTAACACAGTGCCGAATCGCAAAATAGGGCCTGGTCTTTGAGAAGCCAAATCCTCCGGGGCTTAAGTGGTTAAATGTTACGAATCAGAAGTAAATGTATATAAATTGATAAAAGTCCATAGGTTATGGTTTATAAGGGTCCAGAAAGATTTGGTATTTAAAAGCGGCAAAAAAGTGAAAGTGTATGGATGTCAAGTGATATCCATTCCGTCCTGCTCCAATTCATTGGGGTATCTGTTCACAGATCCTAAATAAAGTGTATGACATTTTTGTTAAAGCTGCCCATAGAGTAAGTAAGCACAACCACAGCAGAACCTGAGAAAGTAATGAGAAAAAAATGTCATCCCCCATGGAACTGTAACTGGCTGTTATTCCCTGTTAGCTGGTCTTACTCTTCTGGGTGTTTAGTTTCCTTCTGTTAGGGAGAATGTTTGCCTGTGTTTATATTCATAGAAAGGGGGAATAGAGAAAGAGGGTGCTGCAGTGGCTTAGACATGGAGTGATAGAGACATTAGCATGTGAAGCACTACTCCCATGGGAGCTGCTTGAAGCGGATTCCCCTGGGTTACCTATAGCAACTACTTGTGAATTCTTAAGACTTTAGATTCTTGGCTCAGTCAGTAAACAGTCCAGGGGATTTGGTTTTTGTTGTTTTTATTTTATGATGGGATGGGATGGGAGAAGGGATGAGTGGGATACTCCAATTTGGTAAACTATGAACAAACTTGAGGACTTCTCCCTATTGTATGTGGCAAGGCCGCTGCTTCACCTTGCCACTGAAGTGAAGTATTTAACAGGCGACCTACTTGATAGATTACTCTTTAGGGTTCTAATTGGCACCCCCTTTACTCACTGACTGCCTGAGCTGACCTTCCATCCACTGACCTCACTGGAGTGGTCCCCTTTCCTGGGCAGACCCCTTTGCAAGCCCCCTGTTACTCACGGACACTGTTTTTCCCAGGTAACTCTGCCTGCAGCTCCTCCGTCAACTTCTCCAGGACCTTCAAGGCTCAGTTCCACACCAGGCTGACTAGGCCGACTGCCTGTGACCATTTTCCTCAACATGCAGAAGAAGAGACTGCTGTCACCCTCCTCCTGGGACACTGTTTTTCCCAGGTAGCTCTGCCTGCAGCTCCTCTGTTAGCTTCTCCAGGACCTTCAAGGCTCCGCTCCACACCAGGCTCATTAGGCCGACTGCCTGTGACCACTTTCCTCAACATGCAGAGGGAAAGATTGCTGTCACCCTCCTCCTGGGACTCTGCTTCACGCCAAAGATGCCCTGTCACATGTGCCCCCAGTTTTTATGGTCAATCCCAGGATACACTGCGGTGGTGCCCTCCCACTGGGACTGCCACAAAAGCCTGTGTGTTACTGGCTAGGTTTCCTCCACTGTCCAACAGGCTCCCCTATTGGATACAGTGGGGACACTCCCTCAGACCAAGTGACTCACACCTGGACACATGTAACAGGCATAACTAATAGATCAGGCTCCCCTGCAGATGGAGCAAACAGATGCTTTACCTAGCACCTATCTAGGAGGGTGCTACACATGCATTCCCCTTCAGAGGTATGTAGATAGGCCTGGGCTGGCAGAAGGTAGAATGAGTTATGGAGCAATTTACTTGATATGACACGGCAGCACCCCTCCTTTGATACCCAACAAATGAAAGTTTGCATATAAAGTAAAACTTGACTGGCTAACAACCTTTCAGCAGTCAAGTCTGGTGAGTGATACTGGTGTTAAATATGCCGGACTGGTTGTTGTGTATCTGAAAGATGTAAGTGCACAGCAAATACCTGGGGAAAGTAATTTTAGTAACTGGTTCAGGTTAGGAGTAAGTGGTGGTTTAGCGATAAGGTGTCCATCAGTGGTGGTGGTTGGGAAGGTTCCGTTGGGTGCATGCACCCACCATCTGGCTCTCCCATATCTTTGGGCCTTTAGGTGTTGGACAGGATAGGATCCCTGATGGATTAGACCTGAGACCACTTGGAAGTCGATGCCTCATGAGCAAAGTGTAATTATTGATTCCTGACCAGGCCTAGGGCCAAAGTACTATGAACCTAAATATGTATAGAGCCAGAGCTTCTTCTTCCGTAGGCCCCTGCCAATGAACTGTTTCAACAACCCAGGCGCCAAGGGAGCTTTCTACAAGAGAAGTACTGGGAAGCAAGTGGAATGGGTGTACGTTTTTCTCCCAGATTACTAGCATATGTGTTTTGAAGCTGCAGGAAAATACAGTGCAGTTGTAAAAAAGTGTTATTTGCATTTTTTTATTTTCTGTTGGGTTTCTTGAAGAGTCAGCCTAATTTGACTAAATTGTGCTACTGATGTGGCCATCTCTTATAGAGAAAGAAATTTCCATCACAGAGGTTTTCTTAACCCTTGGGAAAGAAAGAGGCTCCATTGGTCCACAGGTAGAGAGTATATGGCAGCAACCTTGCAAGTACAAATAAATAATGTTTTTTGGAGCTAGACAAAGTGGTAAGGTCCAAAAAAAGCCCACGTTTATGGTTTGCGATCTCTCTGGAAACACTGCCTAGGTTGTCTCATATCAGAAATGCTGTCTATGTTTCTTTGAAGGTGGAAACACAGTAAAGGCTGCTACACTAAATTGGAAACCTGAGCTGCTGTGTGGATTCTCACTGAAAAAAAAACTGAAGCTTTGTACCCCAAGAAATCAGGTATCTTTACAATATATATTTACAAAATCAGGTTTTTTTTAAAGAAGTAGGGACACAATGACACTTAAAGCGGAAGAAAACTTCCCAGGACAGGTCGGGCCATTTAACCTCCCTGGCGGTATGATTCTTTTGGATTTTAGGTGCTGAAAGCGGTACAATTATTTTGCATGTAATTCTTGTGAATGAGCAGCCCAAACCAACTGTATACATTTATTTTATATATATATATATATATATATATATATATATATATATATATATATATATATATGTATATATATATATATATATATATATATATATATATATATGTATACATATATTATATATATATATATATATATATAATGTATACAGTTGGTTTGGGCTGCTCATTCACAAGAATTACGTATATATATATATATATATATATATATATATATATATATATATATATATATATATATATATATATATATGTATATATATACATGTATATGTATATATATATATATATATATATATATATATATATATATATATATATATATATATATGTATATATACATATATTTACATAAAAAGTACAGTAAAACAGAAGGAAAGGGCACTGGGGGGCAATGTAATGTGAATTTTTTTTATTTTGAATGGTATCAGTGTGTTTGGTGTGTTTTACATTTGAATTTGCCGCCGGATCCACCCTCCGGCGGACGTCACATCGCCGGAAACGGAAGCCGGGGTTCGGGAGGAAGCTCCACCGCCGCATACCGCCCGCATTCTTCGCTGGATCCCGGAGAAAAGGTAAGTAAAACCTCTACCAGGATCCAGCGATCATCCTAGCGCTACCCCGAGTGTGACTCGGGGTTACCGCTTTTGGCTCTAAAATCTAACCCCGAGTCACGCTCGGGAATACCGCTAGGAAGGTTAAAGCAGTATGTCGGGCCATTTAAAGCAGTATAAGAACTTTTTATAAGTTCTTCACCCACTTCCCGCCCACCGACAGATGACAGCGGAGTGGTGTGGCTCTCACTGGGACGACGTCATATGACACCTCCAAGTTTACCCGCGAGCGCACCATGTTTCTGGGACACGGTGTGACCCCCATCTCGGCAAAGAGCCGCAGCCGTGGCTTTTTACCCACGTGATCGGCTGTGTCCAATCACAGCCCATCACACGTATATAAGGAAGTGCTGTTTATTGGCGTTTCCTCTCTCACACTGAAAGAGTGTGAGGTGAGGAGATCTGCTCTGGCATCTCCTCACAAGGAATAAGTGTAAAGGTAATCAGTGCCCTGATTACAATGCTGCCCCAACAATGCCCATCAGTGATGCCACTCTGTGCCCATCAGTAATATCAGTCTGTGCTGCCTTTCAGTGCCCATCAGTGTCACCCATAAGTGCCACCAATCATTGCCCATAAGTCCCACCTATCAGTGCTCATCAGTGCTGCATATCAGTGCCTCCTCATCAGTGCCACCCAACAGTGCTACCTCATCAGCACCCATTAGTGCAGCCTATTAGTGCCCATCAGTGCAGTCTCATCAGCCCACATCCGTAAAGGAGAAAAATTACTTATTTACAAAATTTTCTGACAGAAACTAAGAAAAATGTATTTATTTATTTATTTATTTAAATGTTTGGTCTTTTTTTGTTTTGTTTTTTTTAACAGAAAAATACAAAAACCAGTGGTGATTAAGGCTACGTTCACATGTTAGCATAGCGGGCCGGAGATTATTGCAAATTGCGGGACACCTGCGCGTTTGCCGTTGATTTGCAATGGCACCCTAAATGCTGTGCGATGTTGCCGCGATTTCCGCCTGCCGAATCGCGGTAACATCGCGCAAAAAAAATTGCGGGTTGCATGACGCCCAAAAAAGATACAAGAGCTTCTTTGTGGCGTCATGCAACCCGCAATTTTGTTTGCGTGATGTTACCATAATTCGGCAGTCAGAAATCGCGGCAACATCACACAGCGTTTGGGGTTCCATTGCAAATCAACGGCAACGCACAGGCGTCCCGCGATTTGCAATGCTTTCCAGATCGCGAGCAGAACTGCGGTGATTCTGCCCGCGGTCTGCTACGCTAACATGTGAATGTAGCCTAAATACCACCAAAACAAATCTCTATTTGTGTGAAGAAAATTATAAAAACTTAATTTGTGAACAGTGTTGTATGACCGCGCAATTGTCATTCAAAAGCTAAAAACCGGTCTTGGCAGGAAGGGGGTTAAGTGCCCGGTATTGAAGTGGTTAGGGTGTGACTTTTAGGTGATATTGCCCTCTCCTTGTTTCAATTCTGTCACTCGCGCATGCGCATTGTTATTCCTTGTTATTGTTATTAATGCAGCTATGTGCCGTGTGTCTGTCAGCATTACTCCATGACATTTTATCATAATCCCGAATGCTGACCACTCATTAGTTCTTTTGTTGAAGCTTATTATGCATGTGAGAGATTACTGCACTGACGTACGAGAAGGGCGGAAATTCGGATGGGGAACGGAGAGAGAGGATTCTTCAAAGATGGTGGCAGCTTCAGATGGAAAGGTCTTCAGTAATAATAAGCTGCAGAAACTGTGAGAACACTTACATGGCACTCTGGATTATCCCTATGTGGTTGAAAGTGCATTTAATTGTGGTATTACGCTTTTAATGGATTAGTTATATAGAGTTTATTACCACTTTAAGTGTTCTGTTGCAATGTGCTAACCAAGCTAACATGAATAGGGCCTCACTTATATTTGTAAGAATAAAACTGCTCTAATCGGTTTTACATATAAAAAAAATTGGTAAAGTTCAAAATTATTTTTAAGAATCGCCTCGGGGTGAGCAATCATTAAACAAAAGGTTATGCAGGGAACACACCTACATAAAATGTTCTTTATGGGGGCCACATTTATAGGATTTCACATACAGTAGGAACTCTGCAGCTGTGCATAGTAACCAAATAGCTGCAAACTTCAACTTGCTTAAAGCGGTTGTATCCTGAAAAAAAAAAAACCCTCGCAGGACAAAGGCATAATGAGCTAGTATGCAACGCATACTAGCTCATTATGAAATACTTATCTTAGAATGAAGCCCCAACATGGTCGCCCGGACACCGCTGAGGCAGCCGACATCTTCGCTCGGTGTCTCTTCCGGGGTTCGGCGGCTTCGGTGCTATGAGTGGCCGTAGCCATGATGACGTCACTCCCGCACATGCGTGCAGGAGTTCACTTTCCGGCAAGGAGCTCTGAAGGTCCGCCGAACCTTCAGAACGCAAGCGCCGCAGGTGTCACTGGCTAAATGCAGGGCAAATATCTCCTAAACCATGCAGGTTTAGGAGATATTAATTTTACCTACAGGTAAGCCTTATTATAGGCCTTATTATAGGCTTACCTGTAGGTAAAAGTTAAAAAGCAGAGTAAACTCTTAAACGCTTTAATTAAGCTTTGACAATAAAACTTAAAAGCTGATTGGTTACTATTGCAGAGCTGTACCCGAATCTGTGTGCATCAGCTTTAGTAAATCTCCCCCTACGTTGGGTGGGGCTGGGGTGCAGGAGAGATGCAAAGAGTATGCAGATGGTTCATTTAGGGAACTGAAAACAGTCAGAGGCAGATTTGCCAATAGACACAATAGGCAAATATTTGGCTTTTTCCTGTATACTTATTTGCCGTAAATGTGTGTGTGTGTATATATATATCTATCTATATCTATCTATATAGATAGATAGATAGATAGATAGATAGATAGATAGATAGATAGATAGATAGATAGATAGATAGATAGATAGATAGATAGATAGATAGATAGATAGATAGATATACACACACACGCACATGTATGTATGTATATATATATATATATATATATATATATATATATATATATATATATATATATATATATATATGTGTATATATATATATATATGTGTATATATATATGTGTGTGTATATATATGTATATATATATATATATATATATATATATATATATATATATATATATATAAACTATATTACCAAAAGTATTGGGACATCTGCCTTTACACCTTTGGAATGAATTAGAGTGGAGACTACAATCCAGGCCTTTGTGTCCACATCAGTGGCTGACCTCACAAATGCTCTTCTGGAAGAATGGTCAAACTTTCCCATAGACACACTCCTAAACCTTATGGACAGCCTTCCCAGAAGAGTTGAAGCTGTTATAGCTGCAAAGGGTGGGCCAACTCAATATTGAACCCTACAGACTAAGACTGGGATGCCATTAAAGTTCACGTACGTGTAAAGGCAGGTGTCCCAATACTTTTGGTAATATGGTGTATATTGGCTTAGTGGAACAAAAAGTCCAAGTATACATCTTGGCCCTTTAGTTTCACAAAAATTGTAGCTCTCTCTTTCTCTACAGTGCCATATGGGGTGTTAAATGTAAGGGAAAACAAGCATTCACATATTTCATATACTGTATTTGTAATCCAGTAAATGATAATTCCTTATTCTGAAAGGAGGCATTGGAATACTTGCATTTATGGGTCTTCAAAATATGAGGTCTGGTGAGCTACAGAGGGGGTCGCTACATACACTGCAAAAAACAATGGACTACCAACTTTTCTTGGCCTCTCAGACCTGGTGCCCTTGGGCTAATGGCAGCTTGTCCATGGCCTGGGGATGGCCCTGAGTTTAACCACTTTAGCCCCAGAAGGATTTTCCCCCTTTCTGACTAGGCCTTGCGTTACTTTAACAGACAATTGCGCGGTCGTGCGACACTGTACCAAAACAAAATTTACGTCCTTTTTTTCCCCACAAATAGAGCGTGCTCCGCTGAAACCCATTCCCCTCCAGTCACATAGTACTATGTGACTAGACCCAGGGGAGCCGCACTGCCGCAGTAATATTACTGTGGGCAGTCGGCAACTGGTTAGTGGGACCTCAGGACTAGGGGAGCCTGGGGCAGCTGCCCCTTTTGCTCTTATAGTTGAAATAGCCATAGTGACAGCTGTGCACCATCAAACAGGTTTAGACCTTTCCAAGCTTGTACTCTGTATGTAATTACAGAGAATATTTCTACCAAGAATTTTCCGCACTGCCGCAGTAATATTACTGTGGGCATATGGCAAGTGGTTAATGGGACCTCAGGACTAGGGGGCCTGGGGCAGTTGCCCTTTTGCTCTTATAGTTGAAATAGCCATAGTGACAGCTGTGCACCATCAGACAGGCGTAGACCTTTCCAAGCTGGTACTCTGTACGTAATTACAGAGAGTATTTCTACCAAGAATTTTCCGCTCTGCCGCAGTAATATTACTGTGGGCAGTTGGCAAGTGGTTAATGGGACCTCAGGACTAGGGGGCCTGGGGCAGTTGCCCTTTTGCTCTTATAGTTGAAATAGCCATAGTGACAGCTGTGCACCATCAGACAGGCGTAGACCTTTCCAAGCTGGTACTCTGTACGTAATTACAGAGAGTATTTCTACCAAGAATTTTCCGCTCTGCCGCAGTAATATTACTGTGGGCAGTTGGCAAGTGGTTAATGGGACCTCAGGACTAGGGGGCCTGGGGCAGTTGCCCCTTTTGCTCTTATAGTTGAAATAGTGACAGCTGTGCACCATCAAACAGGCTTAGACCTTTCCAAGCTGAGCTGGTACTCTGTACGTAATTACAGAGAATATTTCTACCAAGAATTTTCCGCACTGCCGCAGTAATATTACTGTGGGCAGTCGGCAAGTGGTTAATGTGACCTCAGGACTAGGGGGCCTGGGGCAGTTTCCCCTTTTGCTCTTATAGTTGAAATAGCCATAGTGACAGCTGTGCACCATCAGACAGGCATAGACCTTTCCAAGCTGGTACTCTGTACGTAATTACAGAGAGTATTTCTACCAAGAATTTTCCGCTCTGCCGCAGTAATATTACTGTGGGCACTCTGCAAGTGGTTAATGGGACCTTAAGGACTAGGGGGCCTGGGGCAGGTGCCCTTTTGCTCTTATAGTTGAAATAGCCATAGTGCACCATCAAACAGGCTTAGACCTTTCCAAGCTGGTACTCTGTACGTAATTACAGAGAATATTTCTACCAAGAATTTTCCGCTCTGCCGCAGTAATATTACTGTGGGCAGTTGGCAAGTGGTTAATGGGACCTCAGGACTAGGGGGCCTGGGGCAGTTGCCCTTTTGCTCTTATAGTTGAAATAGCCATAGTGACAGCTGTGCACCATCACACAGGCGTAGACCTTTCCAAGCTGGTACTCTGTACGTAATTACAGAGAGTATTTCTACCAAGAATTTTCCGCTCTGCCGCAGTAATATTACTGTGGGCAGTTGGCAAGTGGTTAATGGGACCTCAGGACTAGGGGGCCTGGGGCAGTTGCCCTTTTGCTCTTATAGTTGAAATAGCCATAGTGACAGCTGTGCACCATCAGACAGGCGTAGACCTTTCCAAGCTGGTACTCTGTACGTAATTACAGAGAGTATTTCTACCAAGAATTTTCCGCTCTGCCGCAGTAATATTACTGTGGGCAGTTGGCAAGTGGTTAATGGGACCTCAGGACTAGGGGGCCTGGGGCAGTTGCCCCTTTTGCTCTTATAGTTGAAATAGTGACAGCTGTGCACCATCAAACAGGCTTAGACCTTTCCAAGCTGAGCTGGTACTCTGTACGTAATTACAGAGAATATTTCTACCAAGAATTTTCCGCACTGCCGCAGTAATATTACTGTGGGCAGTCGGCAAGTGGTTAATGTGACCTCAGGACTAGGGGGCCTGGGGCAGTTTCCCCTTTTGCTCTTATAGTTGAAATAGCCATAGTGACAGCTGTGCACCATCAGACAGGCATAGACCTTTCCAAGCTGGTACTCTGTACGTAATTACAGAGAGTATTTCTACCAAGAATTTTCCGCTCTGCCGCAGTAATATTACTGTGGGCACTCTGCAAGTGGTTAATGGGACCTTAAGGACTAGGGGGCCTGGGGCAGGTGCCCTTTTGCTCTTATAGTTGAAATAGCCATAGTGCACCATCAAACAGGCTTAGACCTTTCCAAGCTGGTACTCTGTACGTAATTACAGAGAATATTTCTACCAAGAATTTTCCGCTCTGCCGCAGTAATATTACTGTGGGCAGTTGGCAAGTGGTTAATGGGACCTCAGGACTAGGGGGCCTGGGGCAGTTGCCCTTTTGCTCTTATAGTTGAAATAGCCATAGTGACAGCTGTGCACCATCACACAGGCGTAGACCTTTCCAAGCTGGTACTCTGTACGTAATTACAGAGAGTATTTCTACCAAGAATTTTCCGCTCTGCCGCAGTAATATTACTGTGGGCAGTTGGCAAGTGGTTAATGGGACCTCAGGACTAGGGGGCCTGGGGCAGTTGCCCTTTTGCTCTTATAGTTGAAATAGCCATAGTGACAGCTGTGCACCATCAGACAGGCGTAGACCTTTCCAAGCTGGTACTCTGTACGTAATTACAGAGAGTATTTCTACCAAGAATTTTCCGCTCTGCCGCAGTAATATTACTGTGGGCAGTTGGCAAGTGGTTAATGGGACCTCAGGACTAGGGGGCCTGGGGCAGTTGCCCCTTTTGCTCTTATAGTTGAAATAGTGACAGCTGTGCACCATCAAACAGGCTTAGACCTTTCCAAGCTGAGCTGGTACTCTGTACGTAATTACAGAGAATATTTCTACCAAGAATTTTCCGCACTGCCGCAGTAATATTACTGTGGGCAGTCGGCAAGTGGTTAATGTGACCTCAGGACTAGGGGGCCTGGGGCAGTTTCCCCTTTTGCTCTTATAGTTGAAATAGCCATAGTGACAGCTGTGCACCATCAGACAGGCATAGACCTTTCCAAGCTGGTACTCTGTACGTAATTACAGAGAGTATTTCTACCAAGAATTTTCCGCTCTGCCGCAGTAATATTACTGTGGGCACTCTGCAAGTGGTTAATGGGACCTTAAGGACTAGGGGGCCTGGGGCAGTTGCCCTTTTGCTCTTATAGTTGAAATAGCCATAGTGCACCATCAAACAGGCTTAGACCTTTCCAAGCTGGTACTCTGTACGTAATTACAGAGAATATTTCTACCAAGAATTTTCCGCACTGCCGCAGTAATATTACTGTGGTCATTTGGCAAGTGGTTAATGGGACCTTAAGGACTAGGGGGCCTGGGGCAGTTGCTCTTTTGCTCTTATAGTTGAAATAGCCATAGTGCACCATCAAACAGGCTTAGACCTTTCCAAGCTGGTACTCTGTACGTAATTACAGAGAATATTTCTACCAAGAATTTTCAAACAAGCCATATAAAGAATGTAATATTGGCTTTACATGGGGAACTATACTTTTTTTTGATAGATAGATAGATAGATAGTTTTCATTTTATTTTATTATTTTAAGCATTATGCCCACGTTGTACTCTGATAATGTAATGTATACTACGTATCTGTACACTTACTGACTGCGCAGTCTTTCCGAGACAACGTCTAGAAATCTTGTATAAAATGGATTGAGCACAATGTAAATTGGATTGAACTCAGAAAAGTGACATCTTTGGCCTGATATAGAGCCACCTTGATGCAATGCTATTGATGGCGCACAAAATATTGACATTAATATATGGGGCTCACAAAGAGTTCAGTGAACAAAAAAGAATTTGCTGACCTTGTGCATGAAAAACAGATTTGGCTGACAACCTGAAGAGTAGATGTTATGGCTATCATCATTTAAAATGCCACCATCACAATCAACAATACCATCTTTCGAATCACTAGGTCAGAAAATATTTCTTCCTATAATAAGGCAGCACAGAGCCGGCCTCCCCTCCTACCTGTCAACAAGTCCCGGAATGATCCTGACTTAGCAAAACGTAGCGCTTTCAGTGGAGGAAACTGTCCTTTTCTCTCGTTTTGTCCTTCTCCAAGGAGAGATTCTCTGCTACCTAAACAATAGATATTTCAGAATACGCAGTCATTTTTGTGTTGTAGGCAGGCATTAAAATTTAAGCTTATCCCAGACAAAACTAGGTCAGGGTGTTTTAAAGTTAAAAAGACGAATGCCTCTGGTATTCAGTAATATTTCACAAGCTGAGCCTCAACTGCTCCTTGTGGGGTGCAATGCCTACAGAACATTGGAGAAATGTAAGGCTTGTGTTCTTTTTCCTGTGATAAGTAATATATTTTGCTCATTAAATGTAACTTTCAGCAACTTTATGCGTCCTTTACTCAAGTTTACACGTCCTCAGCCAATAACTGCAAACAATTTTTATGACATGCGTGCATGTCTATGCTCAGCATGCCGGGCACGGGCAGTGAAAACGTAAAAAGCATCCACATGGACACAAGCTGTAGGACTTTGCTGCAAACCACCAGGCTAGACCCACACTTTACAGAAACCAAAGAGGTATTTAGACAAGCCACTTCATTCTAGAACTTGGTCCTTAATAAGGATGAACAAAATTGGGATCTTTTGAAATGCGGAGATTCAAAAGATTAAGGCATTTTACAACCCAACAATGGGGTAGGCAAAAATAGAGTCGCTGGTAGTTTTTAAGGTTGCAATTGGCTTTAAGATGCTTCTGAGAAAATCAGAAGTTTCTTTTAACTGTTCTGGATCTGTTACATAGTTACATAGTTACATAGTAGGTGAGGTTGAATAAAGACAATAGTCCATCCAGTTCAACCTGTGTAGGTGTGTGTGGCTGTACTCATCTCACATACCCCTGAATGTTCTGATCCTTGAGATGTAAGTCTAAGAGTTTTTGAAAGCCACCATACTACCCGCAGAAACCACCTCTTGTGGTAGAGAATTCCACAATCTTGTAGCCCTAACAGTAAAGAACCCCCCACGTTGCCTGTGGTTAAAACGCTTCTTAAAACTGTTCTTATGCCAAAAAACACTAATCATTTTTCTAATTGATAACATTAAAGCAGGTGTCTTAATACTATGGCCCTCCAGTTGTTCAGGAACTACAATTCCCATCATGCCTATCATGCCCATTGTGACGGTACTAACCGTCACTATGAGTGAAAGACAGATAAGTAATGGTTTGGATTGCTTACATATTTGTCAGCAAAATCTTCATATAGAAATATGAAGATTTAATACCACCTTACACAGTGTATTCCATGCTTGGCTGTGAAAGAGTCACAAAGACTGTCATTCACAGACTTCCCTATTGTTTGTGTATTGG
Source organism: Pelophylax lessonae (assembly GCF_965119305.1). Taxonomy (NCBI): domain Eukaryota; kingdom Metazoa; phylum Chordata; class Amphibia; order Anura; family Ranidae; genus Pelophylax; species Pelophylax lessonae. The sequence goes on along the minus strand of NC_138772.1, from coordinate 533,222,078 downwards.
AAGGGAATGTGTATTGTGTTAAAGTTTACCTGTCTGTTCCATTGTTAAATACCTCACATTGTTCTGTCTGTCTACCTTAAGAGAAACTTATAGGTATATGGATTGGATGCTAAGGGGGAGGGGGGATTGTCCCACATTGTATATTTTTGTGTACACTGTATGAGAGTGTAAAACTTTGTTCCTATTGGATTGTGAATATCACGTCCAGTCTTCAACAAGGTCCACCTAGGCGGTAACCTTGTGGGAGAAAACTGTATATAAGTCTGTTCAATAAAGGAGTTCTAGAGTTACTTCACCCTCAATCTAGAGTCCTGTCTCTCATTGGGGGAATATGCTACAAGCGATTGCTATGTCCTCCATACTCCCTTGGATAATCCCTAAGCTCTTGTAAGAGCTTGTGTAAGAGCTTGTTCTGCTGCACTCTCTGGGGAAAGAGAGGTTCACCCACTGGAACCTGGAGCCTTGTCATGGGTCCAGGGTGGGTAGGTGATGCCAAGACCCTAACCAAGCTGCGGTGGTTCGTGGGGTCTGAAGAGGTTATGGTGTCTGGTGTGGAGTGCTTACAGCCCTCGGGAAGCACTAGGAGCATCTGTCAACGGAGGCACCCAGTCCGGGGTGCCGATTGATCCATTACGCCCATCATATCATGTCTTTGAATGTCAGAGTTTTACAATGCCTCATGGGATGTGTAGTTCCGCAACAGCTGGAGGGCCATAGATTGGGGATCCCTGCCTTAAAGTGTTTCTTTCTCTAGGACTCTCCTTCCTGATTGGCTGAGACAATTGGCTCCCGCTGCTGTCAATCAAAACCGTTGAGCCAATAAGGAGAGAGAGGGGGCAGGGTCGAGCTGTGGCTCCGTGTCTGAATGGACACATAGAGCAGTGGCTCGGCTCGGGTATCGGTAGCTGCTTGCTGTGGGGGCACTCGGTAGGAGGAAGGGGCCTGTAGCACCAGCGAGGGACCCGAGAAGAGGAGGATCTGGGCTGCTCGGTGCAAAACCATTGCAACAGAGCAAGTAAGTGTAACATGTTGGTTATAGTTAAACAAAAAAAGAGTCTTTAGTATCACTTTATTGCATTCTCTGAATTAAAGAGTTTGTAAACCTAGTACAAAAACATAAAAATAAAATAAAAACCTGAAAGACAAAAGCATAATGAGCTAAAATGCATCGCATACTAGCTCATTATGAAATACTTACCGTAGAACGAAGCCCTTCCATTGGCGCCTGCTCACCGCTAAGACGGCCGACATGTTCACCCGTCTTCCTTCTGGGTTTGCGTCCTCTGGCCATCTGATTGGCCAGAGCCGCGATGGCCTCACTCCTGCGCATGCGCTCATGTGCCGCCATTCATGGCGCAGGGCTCTGAAGGAACGGCAAAGTAAAAATCTCCTAAACAGTGCATGTTTAGGAGATATTTACAGTACCTATAGGTTAGCCTTATCATAGGCTTACCTTAAGGTAAAAGTTACAGAGGGAGCTTTAATTCCTCTTTAAGGTAAAACCCCATAACTGTATTTCGGCAATAATTGGATGCAATGGCCCAAAACTGTTTCTTGCACAGGGTATTCATAGGGTTGCTTTTTATCTGTCCGTCTGTCCATGCGTCCGTCCATCCATCCATCCGTCTGTCTGTCTGTCTATCTATCCTCTGTGCCTTGAAAAAGTATTCATACCGATTGAAATTTTCCACATTTTGTCATGTTACAACCAAATATGTAAATGTATTTTATTGGGATTTTATATGATAGATCGACACAACGTGGCACATAATTGTGAAGTGGAAGGAAAATGATAAATGGTTTTCAAATTTTTTTTACAACTAAATATGTGAAAAGTGTGGCGTGCATTTGTATTCAGCCCCCCTGAGTCAATACTTTGTAGAACCACCTTTCACTGCAATTACAACTGCACGTCTTTTTGGGGATGTCTCTACCGGCTTTGCACATCTAGAGAGGGACATTTTTGCCCATTCTTCTTTGCAAAATAGCTCAAGCTCTGTCAGATTGGATGGGAAGTGTCTGTGAACAGCAATTTTCAAGTCTTGCCACAGATTCCCAATTGGATTTAGGTTTAGATGTTGACTTGGCCATTCTAACACATGAATATGCTTTGATTTAAATCATTCCATCGTAGCTCTGGCTGTATGTTTACGTAGGGATGCACCGATCCGATATTTGGATCGGATATCGGCGCCGATATGGCCATTTTAGATGGATCAGGGGATTGGTAACATTGCTTGGTAATGGCTCAGCCATCCCTTACTAGGTGCAGTAGTAGTATGGGATGGGAGCCACTACTTCTTGTATAGGTCCGGCTCACAGGCGGAGTGATATCAGATGCATATCAGATGAACTCCGCCTGTGAAAGGAGGAGCCGTACACATGAAGCAGCGGCTTTGCTCTGTACTGCAGCCGCTTGCTTTGTGTGTAGCTCCGGATCGGTTCCGGTATCGGTATCTGCGATTTCACAACACCAGATATCGGTATCGGGTCCAAAAAAAGTTGGATCGTTGCATCCCTATGTTTAGGATTGTTGTCCTGCTGTGTGGTGAACCTCCACCCCAGTCTCAAGTCTTTTGCAGACTCTAACAGGTTTTTTTCTAAGATTGCCCTGTATTTGGCTCCATCCATCTTCCCATCAACTCTGAACAGCTTCCCTATCCAGGCAGAAGAAAATAATCCACACAACATGATGCTGCCACCACCATGTTTCACGGTGGAGATGGAGTATTCAGGGTGATGTGCACTGTTATTTTTTCTCCACACATAACCTTTTGCTTTCAGGCCAAAAAGTTCAATTTTGGTGTCATCTGACCAGAGCACCTTCTTCCATATGTTTTTTCTGTCCCCCCACATGACTTATCGCAAACTGCAAACGGGACTTTCATTGGCTTTCTTTCAACAATTGTTTTCTTCTTGGCACTCTTCCATAAAGGCCAGATGTGTGGAGTGCACAACTAATAGTTGTCCTGTGGACGGATTCTCCCACCTGAGCGGTGAATCTCTCCAGCTCCTCCAGAGTTACCATGGGCCTCTTGGTTGCTTCTCTGATTAATGCTCTCCTTGCCCGGCCTAGCAATTTAGGTGGACGGCCATATCTTGGTAGGGTTGCAGTTGTGCCATACTCTTTCCATTTTCAAGAGATGTTCAAAGCTTGGGATATTTTTTTTATAACCTAACCCTGCTTTACACTTCTCCAAAACGTTATCCCTGACCGGTCTGGTGTGTTCCTTGGCCTTCATGAGACAGAACAGCTGTATTTATACCGAGATTAAATTACACACAGGTGGACTCTGTTTACTAATTAGGTGACTTCTGAAGGCAATTGGTTCCACTAGATTTTAGTTAGGAGTATCAGAGTAATGCCTCGTACACACGATCAGATAATCGTACGAACAAAATTGCTTTCGAATTGATCACACAATAATCTGATCTTTAGTACACAGCTTTCAACAGCCTATCATGACATTTTATCCAACAAAATCTGAAGGGACACACACGAAAACTTTTTTTGTAGCTTAGCGAACGACAGCCGTTTAATCAGTGCAGTATGCGTTCGATAAAAATCAATAGACAAAGACTACGCATGATCAGAAACACGAAAATAACCCGGAAAAAGCCTGGCTGCCATTGTTTTTGTTTTGCACTATCTGATACGTAGCTATGCAACCAGGGAGCTTTTCCAGAACCTGTACCAAAAAAAATCATATGTTTAGTACGCATTGTTGAATTCGATTCTAGTATCATGCAACAAAATGCGAACGATAAGTCGTCCGATTATCTGATCGTGTGTACGAGGCATAAAGGGGGCTGAATACAAATGCACACCCAAACTTTTCACATATTTATTTGTTAAAACTTTTGAAAACCATTTATCATTTTCCTTCCACTTCTCAATTATGTGCCACCGGGGCCTTTTTAATGACTATGTCCGCGAATTATAAAAGATAATCAAGAACATCAGTGAAAATGTCCACAAAAGAATTTGCAGTTGATAAAAAATTCTGATATTCAGTCCTGTAACTGCTGTCATTTATATTTCCTGCTATGAGTGATATCATGTACTCCAAAGAGATTCTCTACAGTAGCCTTTCTCAACCTTTTCAACACAGAGGACTGAATTGGTAAAATGTTGGCGCATAACACATACCTAAATAGCATCACCATAGGAAATTAAGCCCATGCATAGTCACTAAGCAGTTCAGTGAATGGAGATAAATTAAACTGTGGATAACACCAAGGGCTGGCTCTGTGGCAGAGAGAAGTCAACTCTGTAATGCAAAAGTAAAAGAAAAAGTGGAGCGCCTCTAAGTGTAATAGGTTTAATAATCCAAAATAGGACAGTATTGTCCGTGGCACCATCAGGCTATTTGGCCAGTGGCTTCCGGATACAGCTCTACTCAGACCCACTCGGAACGCAGAGTTGCCTGCGTGACGTCACCAAACAGGCAGCCAATAGCACTTGGCTAGTGCTATTGGCTGCCCGTTTGGTGACGTCACGGAAGCCCGCCGGCCAACTAGCCTGACGGTGCCACGGAGTGACATCACTTCCTCCCCTGAACTACTGGTGTGGATCTTATACCTGGATGCTGACTCCCATCATCGGATTGCCATTATTTCAGATGAGCTTTTATCCCATTGTTCTTTTTTTTTGTCCAAAACATTTTATTGAGATAAAGTAGAATGATAGAACAAATGAACATCACTTTGGGTGGTACAAAGCGTAGCAAGAACAGTAACAGTAACAACAAGAACACAATATAGGAGTGGATGAGCAAACCACAAAATAATCATACAGTGGAGTACAGGGGTGTACAAGATCGGCACAGGTCAGGTAATATAAACCATAAGCAGGGCGGGGACAGTCCTGTTTCCCATACTCTGGTGTAGGGCTGTAGGGAGAACACACAGTCAAAAACCATGTTGACCTCCACTGTGGTGGGATGTGTCACGGATAAGGCACAATCAGGGGCAGCGGTGGTGCCCCCCTTGACCGGACACCCATAAGGGGGAACACACTGTATCCGGACATAGGGGGCAACCACCAAATGTGTGGGGGCCGTCTTGGGGTGGGCAATTCCGGAGAAACCCACAGGGGGAAGCAATGGAGGTAAGTGTGCCAGCCCGTGGGGGGGGGGGGTCGGGTCTTTGGCTTGGGGAGGAGAGGGGGAACGTCTGGGTGGGGGGGGCTGGGGAAAGGAAAGAGGTGGGAAGGAGGCTGGGGGGAAGAACAAGAGGGAAGGAGCTAAGAGAGAAAGATAGAGAAAAGGAAGGAGAAGGGTGGGGAAGCTCGGAAAGGGGTGTGTTATCCCATTGTTCTTAATGTGAGCAAGTATTTGTCATCTGTCCTATTGTGGATTATTAAACCTATTACACTTAGAGGTGCTCCGCTTTTTCTTTTACTTTTTCAACACAAAGGAACCCTTGAAATACATTTCTGGTCTCAGGGTACCCCTGCTAAAAATTAAAAATCTACAACTCATGGCACATTAGTCAGTGGGAAGAATTCTCCTTACTCTTGTCGTCATTGAGAAGAATTGCCTCCTTACAGATAGCTAAAAGGAACAATGGGGTCATTGGGAACTTATCTGAGAGGCAGAAATTGTCCATTTCTCAAGGAACCCCTAGCAACCTCAGGAGGAACCCTAGGGTTCCACAGAACCCTGGTTGAGAAACCCTGCTCTACAGTGATGGTGTCCCACTGCAAAGATATACATGGGCATTATATCAGTGGGAAAATGATATGGTATTATTACTTTTTGAGATAAAGACCAAAAATCTTACTGTTTCTAAAACATATACAAAGTTCCGTGAATCAGCCTACCACTTCCAGCCCGAAGCTGAATCATCACTTTCGGATGACATTGGCCTTCTGTCCTTGTAAACACTTAAATGATTCCGAGCTACTCCAAGTTTTCTTGGTCCCAAAGCTGGCCATGCTTCACAAGGTGTAATAGAAACTTTCTTTTTTTTTGTCAATAACAGTTTTCTGAATATGCCTTACAAATGCTAAAAGCATAATGTGGCCATTTTAGCAGAAATCTGTCACAAAACAATGTTTTTTGGTATTCAGCACATTGTTAAAATTCTTTTCTTCTTCTGGAAAGCACTTATAGCCGTGGGATTAAGCACCGGGGCTGTGAAGGATAACTGTTATTTTAACACTCCGTGGGAAATAATAAAATGATTGACGGGGAAAAAGGTGGGTAATGTTAGACAGAAATGCCTAATTTACTCTAATGTAATCTACTCTGCAATCATTTCTGAAATCATGAAACAGTAATTACCGCGTAATGGCCAGATGTCCTGTTTGACCTTCAGAGAGTCACTGCGGGGTTTTTCTTTTTCAAATGGTGTCATGATAACATGTAGTTTTTTATTAAGTTTAGTAAGTCGGATAAAGGCCCGCAAATTAATACCTTCCTGTCCCACCCTGCATTCACTGTAAATAGTTTGGTTATCTTGGATACCATGACATGGTGGCAACCTGAAATAAAAATATTGGACAAGGAACAAAGGAAATGCATCACTGGCGGAGAGCTACTAGTAAATATTTTGTTTAATAAACACGTTTCTCAATTATGTGACAATATACTATTAAAACTGAACTCTATGCAGATATAAAAGACGCAAATAAATGCAGTTCTGTATCTATAAATGTGTGACCAAATTCATTTTTTGACTAGCCCAATGGGCCATACACACTATACACTTTTCTGAAGACTTTTTCCTTTAGACTTACCAAAACCAGATAATATGAGGTCAAACCTAAACACTTTCCATTTGTATGCAATCTGGCAGGCCCTTGCACTACATAGAAAAGGTAAATCTGAAGGAAATCTAACCACAAAAGTTGGATAGTGTGTATCCAGCTTAAGTATGTTGTACATAACCAGTTCTGGACCGGAAGGATTTACACCCTTAACCTTCTTAGCGGTATTCCCGAGCGTGGCTCAGGGTTAAATTTCTGAGCCAAAAGCCGTAACCCAGAGCCACACTCGGGGTACCGCCAGAAGCATTGCTGGATCCTGTAAGCAGGGTTACTTACCTTGTCACTGGGATCCAGTGATGTGCCCGGCGGTGTCTATCGGCGGTTCTTCCTCCCGATCCTCTCCGTGCCCCAGCTTCCGTCTTCTGCGACGTGATGTTCGCAGGGGGGTGGAACCGACGGCAAGTTCAAATGTAAAAACACACCAAACACACTGATACAGTTCAAAATAAAAAAAAAATCATATTAGTTTGCCCCCCAGTGCCCTTTCCTCTAGTTTTACTGTACTTTTTATGTATATATATATATATATATATATATATATGGGCATAGGAAAGTGGAAGAGGAAGGTGAAAAGGAAGGCGCCTCTAAATGCAGTATAAAACTGTTTAATGACACACAATGGCACACAATAAGAGAACAATTACATGATCATTCGTGAAGAGCAGGCATATGGGGGCATCACAGGGGTATGTTCCATAGGCTCTTTGGTCTGACGAAGGAGCGTTACTGCGCATGCTCCGAAACGTGTTCCCGTCCCATGACGTCACCACGTTCCTGCTGGTACACGAGTGAGGAGTACGTTCCACCGCGACCTCAGCTTGGGACATTCCTCTTCAGTCCTCCATGCCTCTCCTTCAAATCTCCCCACACTGTTGGAAGTTTTTTTAGGGAAAGGGAGCCAACAGGGAGGCAATGGAACGTAGCCCTGTGATGTCCCCATGTGCCTGCTCTTCACGAATGATCATGTAAGTGTTTTCTTATTGTGTGTCATTTTTTACTGCACTAGTGCTGGCCATACACTATATGAAAAATCGTTCAAACTCATTTTCGAAAAACAAACACTCGGCCGTGAGAGCAAACGATCGTCCCATCATGTAATGACCGAATTTCAAATGATAAATCGTTCAATGGACATAAATGAATCAGTTTTTTGTTCATTTTGTCACATTTACCTAGTGCAAACAGTTCGGGCGAGAAACACATTAGCCTTTCAATTTATGGTACGTTCGGCAGAATTTTCCAAATCGTTCCTTCTATTTTTCGGCTCTGAAAAGTTAACACTGATTTTCTATGTGTGCCCATTAACTGGACGAAAAACGAACGAACGGACCAAATGACAGATTTTCGAAGGTTTTTTGGCTATTGTATGGCCAGCATTAGAGGCGCTTTCCTTTTCTCCTTCCTTGGAGTGACTTTGGGTGACCTTGATACTCAAATGAAATTAATAGTCCTTATTCATCACGTCAGCTACGCACCATGTCACTCTTCCATGGCCGGGGGATGCCGGCGCTTTGGAGCCGTTTTTTTCCCCATGAGGCGGCACACTCTCTCCAGCCATTGGGCATGGCGTTCGACGTAGCACCAATTGCACCTCCTCTGGGGTACATTAGGGAGATCAAATCACAAGCAACCTGTTGGACTACCTGATCCAATAAGGAATTCACCTTCCACCTCTGTTTTCCATTTTCCAGTGATGGTGGATACACACTCACCCTGGTACATGTATACACTTTTATTCTTGACTCTGCTACATCTCATGTCTACTTTCCAGATACCTTTTTCGCCTCGTTTTTAGTTGGGTTTCATATTTTTTCATTTTTTCTTTCATGCACTCCCTTAACTGGTCCTATTTTCTTTTGGCCACAGTCTATAGTTGGTTATTCCTGTCCCTGCTTTTTGGGTTTCTGGTTTATTCGTCCTATTGCACCATTTTCTTTCCTTTGTCCCTATATTCTTGACTCTGCTACATCTCGTGTCTACTTTCTAGATACCTTTTTCACTTCGCTATTATCTACACATGATGCTATTATCTACTATATATAATTACATGTTATATACATTTGCTCTAGCAAGTATTTATGGGATACAAGGGACATTTTCCTATACACCACACGGGACACCTATCCCCCACTTGTTCCCCTTTGGAGTTGCTTTTTTGGTCTCACGCCTTCAGCTCCCGGATCAGGCCTACTCAGCCACGCCCCGAGCGGAGTACCGGTTTTCTATCCCGGCCCAGCCGATGTGTGAGTTTGGATCGCCTACTAGGATCCTTTAACCTCCCTGGCGGTATTCCCGAGTGTGGCTCGGGGTGGAATTTCAGTGCCATTAGCGGTAACCCCCGAGCCACACTCGGGGTACCGCCAGGGAGCATCGCTGGATCCTGGTAGAGGCTACTTACCTTGTCCCCGGGATCCTGCGATGTGTCCCTGCAGCATACGGTGGCCGGATCTTCAGCCTGATGCTGTGAGCCCCGACTTCCTGCGATGTGATGCTCGCAGGGGGGTGGAACCGGAGGCAAATTTTAAAAGTAAAACACAGAAACACACTGATATATTGTAATCCTATTGGATTAGTTTGCCCCCCAGTGCCATTTCCTGCAGTTTTACTGTATTTTATATAAATATACACACATATATATATATATATATATATATATATATATATATATATATATATATATATGTATATGTATGTATGTATGTATGTATGTATGTATAAATATACACACATATATATATATATATATATATATATATATATATATATATATATATATATATATATATATATATATATGTATATGTATGTATGTATGTATGTATGTATGTATATATATTTATATGTATATATACATATATGTATACACACACACACACACATATATATATATATATATATATATATATACTTTAACTTATTTATAGTTATTTATTATATTGTAATTTATGATTTTGTGTTTCAAACTTCATCATACTCGAGATGTTATAAAGAACGCACATAAAAAAGAAAATCATATGTAAATAGTTGGTTTGGGCTGCTCGTCCTTAAGAATTACTAGTAAAATAATTGTACCGCTTTCAACACCTAAAATAGGAAACAATCATACTGCCAGGGAGGTTAAGTATATATTTTTTTTATTGGTTACCACTTACCACCATGTATACTTTTACACCGATACTATGTTGTATTATCTTTATAGACATTTATAAACGCATCTACTCCTGAAGAAGTGAGCTGTGTCTCATGAAATGCATTGAGTTTGAAGATGCATATTTACCATTGACTCCCATTGTTTTATACATATACAGTGGATTGCGAAAGTATTCGGCCCCCTTGAACTTTTCGACCTTTTGCCACATTTCAGGCTTCAAACATAAAGATATAAAACTGTAATATTTTTTGAAGAATGAACAACAAGTGGGACACAATCATGAAGTGGAAGGAAATTTATTGGATATTTCAAACTTTTTTAACAAATAAAAAACTGAGAAATTGGGCGTGCAAAATTATATCATGTATACTTATATTGACTGATCTTACGTACAATATAATTTATGATGAGTTTTTACTCTCAATAAAATTATCATTGGTCAATTGTGCCCACCTCATTCCAAGTCCCTGGGCTATTTTCCTTCCTTTTTTTTTGAATAAAATACCATTTACAAGACTTGCAGAGTAAATGGGCATAAGAAAGTGAAAGAGGTTCTTCCTGGTTCGCCGCTAATGGCACGACTTCCACGGAGGACATGATCTGACACAGAGCAGATATGTGCGTGCGGCGGTCTGCAAGCGGTTAATGTCAGCAATAATTTTTTTTTTTTTTTTTTTAATTTTGTGCGATGAGTATTATTTCTTTTGTATAGTGTACAGTAGATGCACCTTAACAACCGGAAATTCAGCCAATATTAAAAATAAAAAAAGAAGGTCCAATCGCTTTATGTTCCTGGCTTTATGTGCCCGTGTGAGATACTTAGTTCATGATGAAAGGAAGTGCTCCTTCTTCTGCACAAAGGAAGTTTCATGGCAAATAAATCATCCTAACACAAAGGCACTCCGTCCTGACTCTAATTGCTCCTTCCACTTAAGGCGCCATTAACTCACTTCATTCATTTGCAGCGCTTTCCGCAAGCCGACTGAACTTCAAACTCCCGAAGTTCAGAGAAGATGAAGAAAAACATTTATTCATGCCCAGAATTCTTCAGTTATAAGTTAATAAAAAGGATTTATAATAGGAAAACTTGGTAAGTTTTTTCATGGTGACTGTTAGTCAAAATAATGGCAAAGTCTGAATAATAGTAGTAGAGATTCTCTTTTGTGAGATGCTGCCAACGGAAGGCAAAGTGTAGGCTGTTTACTGATAAGATAGTTACAAAGCAAATATAAATCCACAGGAAGAAATTCATTTCATTTGGGGGCCTTTCTCTGGATCTTATTGGATGCCCTTTAACCTCCATGGCGGTCTGATTATGTCAGCATTTTTGAATGTCAAATGTACATTGTTTTTGCATGGAAATCTGTTGTTTTCTATTGTAGACCTGTAATTCTTATGAAAAAAAACAGTAAAAATGAAAAAAAAAAAGTTTAATAAATTACTAAATTAATACAATACATTTTTAAATTAATTAATAAATTAATACATTATTAAAGAGGTTGTAAACCCTCTCTTATAACTTGTACCTATAGTTAAGCCATTATTAACCACCTATATATATATATATATATATATATATACATACCGGTATATATATATATATATGCATATATATATATATGTGTATATAAAATAAAAAAAAAAAAATAAAACGTTGCACAAAACACAAAACACATTTTATATTATATATATATGAATATATATATATATATGCTTATATATATGCATATATATATATATATATATATATATATATATATATATATATATATATATATATATATATATATATATATACATACCGGTATATATATATATGCATATATATATGTGTATATATATATATATATATATATATATATATATATATATATATATATGCACACATACACATATATATATATATACACACATATATATAAAAAATTATATTATTGATTCAATTATAATTCATGCGTTATATATTATATATATATATATATATATATATATATATATATATATATATATATATATATATATATATATATATATATATATATATATATATATATATATATATATATATATATATATATATATATATATATATACACACACACACACATATATCTATATATAATATATAATGCATTATTAATTATAATCTAATCAATAATATAATTTTATTATATATATTATATATTAAATAATAAAATAATATTATTGATTCGATTATAATTCACGCGTTTGTGTTTCAAATTTATCACATCTGGGATGTCTACTAGACTCTTGTTTTGGTCAGGTTTAAGTCAGTAATTACTAAGAATTGTAGGCCTATAATACATAACGCCAAATTTCCATGAAAACAATTGTACCGCTTTTGGTATGTAATTCCTGACAGAATCATACCGCCAGGGAGGTTAAGGCTCACCTATAGGTACTGTAAATATCTCCAAAACTTGCACCGTTTAGGAGATATTTACTTTTAATGCAGCCAATGACGTCATCTGTGCCGTTCTTTCAGAGCCCTGAGCCATAATGGCGGCTCCCGCGTGCATGCGCAGGAGTGATGTAATCGCGCCTCCGGCCAATCAGATGGCCGGAGCACGCGAACCAGGAAGCAAGATGGCCGAACATGTCAGCCGCCCTGTTGCTGGGCGGGTGACACTGCGGGGGCTTCGTTCTAAGGTAAGTATTTCATAATGAGCTAGTATGCAATGCATATTAGCTCATTACACCTTTTTCTTACAGGGTTTTTTTTTTTCCTGGGGGGGGGTTTACTTCCTCTTTACCACTTATATATATATATATATATATATATATATATATATATATATATATATAACTTTTTTTTTTTTTTTTTTTTTTAGCAGAGACCCTAGAAAATCAAATAGAAATCATTGCAATATTTTTTTTTTTTTTTTATCACACTGTATTTGCGCAGCGGTCTTACAAACGCAATTTTTTTTTACAAAATTTACTTTTTTTTTAACAGTAAAGTTAGACCAATTTCTTTCTCGAATGTGAAAGATGATGTTACGCCGAGTAAATAGATACCCAACATGTCATGCTGCAAAATTGCTTAGTGGAATGATGACAAAAATCCCCATTGGCGACATTTTAAAAAAGTCTACAGGTTACCAGTTTAGAGTTATAGAGGAAGTGTAAGGCTCAAATTATTGCTCTCACTCTAACGATTGCGGTGATACCTCACATGTGTGGTTTGAACACCGTTTACATATGTGGTCGCACATAGGTGTGCACAGCCTATTGCATATTAGGGTGTGCACCCCTGAACTCAAACATATTTTCATGTGTATAGACAGTTTACTGACGGTGTCACCAGAGCAATGGATGGTGTCAGTAGGGCAGAGATTGGTGTCAGTAGGGCAGTTGACAGTGTCGATAGTTTTTATTTTTATTATTTTTTTACAATTTTTTTTTGGGAGCCCTGTTAGGGGGCTTTGTTAAAATATCAGAGGTCTAAACAGAGGGAATCTGCACCACACAGAGTGATAAGGGTGTGCCCAGGCACACCTGGCATATCCTGTGTGCACACCTACGTAGTTGCGACTTGCGTATACGTTTGCTTCTGCGCGCGAGCTAACGGGGACGGGCGCTTTCATTTTTTTTCCTATTTATTTTATTATTTTATTTTTACACCGTTTTTGTTTTTTTTTTATTTGATCACTTTTATTCCTATTACAAGGAATGTAAACATCCCTTGTAGTGGAAATAAGCAGGACAGGTCCTCTCTAATGTGAGATCTGGGGTCAAAAAGACCTCACATCTCACATCTACACTAAAAAAGAAAAAAAAAAAAGAAATGTTTTTTCATCTTGAAAAAAATGGGCTTTTTAAATCCGTTGCTAGGAAGCGACGTATGACGTCGCTCCGGTCCTCCAAGGCCATAGAGTAGAGTGAGGGCCATTTTGCCCTCACTCGACTTCCTGCCTGAGAGGACAGCGGACCAGAATGTTTCTCCTGCTACCGGCGGGTCCGGTAAGCGGGGAAAATGGGCGCGAAGAGGCGGGGGGGCACCTCTCCCGGCACCCATAAGGGTGATCCCGTGGCGAATCTGCCGCTGGGGCCACTCGTATGTTTAAGTGGACCCCCCGCCATTTAAAAAAATACCGGGGTTATGGCAGCTATCTGCTACCATAACCCCGGTATTTAACGCCAAAGGACTGACGTAGAACGAAGGCGGGTGGTCCATAAGTAGTTAATAAAAAATTATTAACCACTTACCACAAAGTGACGTAGCCCTACGTCGGCAAACTTTGCGGTAGTATACCGGGATGATGCCTCTAGCTAGAGGCACCATCCCGGTACCGTGGTTTAGAGCCAACAGTCGGCTTTCCGACGGTAACGACCGATGCGGCTCGGGAACCGCTCGATCGTTACCTGGGTGAGCGGGAGGGGACGTCCCCCCCCTCCGCCGCATTCCATTGACTTTGCTTGGGGCTCCCGTCCCACCGGGAGACCCGAGCACCCAGCGGGCACGTCCGCCGGCTGGATGGAGTCCCGATCAAAGCCGGAAACAGCTTTGATTGGGTCGCCGATGACGTAACCCGGAGGCGGCATCCATGACGTCACTTCCGGGTTACTGTGCTGCAAAAGGCGGCAAATTAAAAAAAACGGCTGTGTGCAAAAACGCAGTTTTCGGCGTTTTGCATACATGAAAGTGTAGTGGAGGGGTTTGGGGTTTTTTAGACCCTCGATCCCTCCATAAAGAGTACCTGTCACTGCATATTGGTGTCACAAGGAATGTTTACATGACAGCAATAAAAGTGATCAAATTAAAAAAAAAAACCTGTAATAAAGTAAAAAAAAAATAGAATAAATAGGAAAAAAAATATGTAGCCGCCCCCGTCACCGTTAGCTCGCGCACAAAAAAAAAAAACGTATACGGAAGTCGAGCCGCGAATGAAATCGCTGTTCAAACCACACATGTGAGGTATCGCCGTGATTGCCAGACCATGGGCAATAATTAAAAAAAAAAAAGAGCTACACTCTAACTCTAAACTGGTAACCGTTAAAAAAATTTAAAGCGTCGCCTATTGAGATCTCTATTGACCGTAGTTTGTTGACATCCCACGGGGGGGGGGGCTTTTGCAATTCTAAACCGTAACATGTTGGGTATCTATTTACTCGGCGTGACATGATCTTTCACAATATACAAAACAAATGGGCTAACTTTACTGTTTAGTATTTTTTAAATGCAGTGAAATGTGATTTTTCAAAATGTTTCCAAAAAAAATGGCGTTTTAAAGACCGCTGCACAAATACTGCGTGACAAAAAATATTGCAATGACCGACATTTTATTCTCCAGAGTCTTTGCTACAAAAAAAAATATATATATATATATAATGTTTGGGGGTTCTAAGTAGTTTTCTAGGAAAAAATACTGGTTTTAACTTGTAAACAAAAAGTGTCCGAAATAGGCCTGGGGCTTAAGTGGTTAATAAAAATAAAAGGAATAAAACAGTAAAAGTGCAGACAGGACAAAGCACTAGGGACAAAACTGAGGTGAAATGGTTTGATACAGTAATGAAATCCAGATTACAATGTATCATGTCACGTTTTGTGTAGAAATGTATAGAACTGTTCGCCGGCGGACAGTTCCCGGCGAACTTAGCATGTTCGCGTTCGCCGCTGCGGGCGAACATATGCGATGTTCGGTCCGCCCCCCATAATACATCATTGAGGCAAACTTTGACCCTGAAATTTACAGTCAGCAGACACATTTCCAGCCAATCAGCGTACCTCCCTCCCACACCCTCCCACCTCCTATAAATAAGCAAGGGCAGCATCCATCTTAGATCATTCTGAAGCAGTGTGTGTAGTGAGAGTAGGGAGAGCTGCTGCTGCTGCTGCTGCTGTTAAGCTAGGGACAGTTAGTCAGTGTTCCTGGTCTTGCAGTGTTCTTGGTCCACTACTGCTGTAAGGACAGCACCCCAAAAAGCCCTTCTGGTATTTGTGTAATTTTATATATATATATATATATATATATATATATATATATATCTAGCGTCCCCAAAAGCCCTTTTAAGGGCTGGTAATTGAGTTTTTTCTTTTATATATATATATATATATATATATATATATATATATATATATATATATCTATTGTACACTGCAGTTGCCTGCCCGCTGTGTGTAAGAGGCCACAGACCTACCACAGACTGTACTGTGTGCACACCACACTCATTTCGGGTGGCACAGGCACAGTACCTTGCATTTTAAAAAATATATTTTTTTTCCTCTGTCATAATTGCAGAGAGTGCACTGTACCCACTGCAGTGCACTGCCCACCACTGATATATAAGGTGGCACAGCAGCTTGCAAAGTAAAAAAAAATATATATTTTTTTTAATTGCAGTTGCCTGGGTGCCAGTGACTGTCAGGTCCACAGAGAGGGTACTGTGCCACTGCCCACCCACCACTGATATATAAGGTGGCACAGCAGCTTGGAAAGTAAAAAAAATATATATATTTTTTAATTGCAGTTGCCTGGGTGCCAGTGACTGCTGTCAGGTCCACAGAGAGTGTACTGTGCCACTGCCCACCCACCACTGATATATAAGGTGGCACAGCAGCTTGCAAAGTAAAAAAAATATATATATATTTTTTAATTGCAGTTGCCTGGGTGCCAGTGACTGCTGTCAGTGTCAGGTCCACAGAGAGTGTACTGTGCCACTGCCCACCCACCACTGATATATAAGGTGGCACAGCAGCTTGCAAAGTAAAAAAAAAATATATATATTTTTTAATTGCAGTTGCCTGGGGGCCAGTGACTGTCACGTCCACAGAGTGTACTGTACCCACTGCCCAACACTCCTATAGGGTGGCACAGCACCTTGCACTCATAGTACACAACACATTAAAAAAAAAATGACAGGCAGAGGCAGGCCACCCCGCAAGGGCCGTCGTGGTCGTGGTGCTGTGATTTCCTTAGGCCCTAGAATAATGCCCAGTGTTCAGAGGCCACCACAGACCCTGAACTCAAAAAATTCTGAGGCCATAGTTGACTGGCTTACACAGGACACCCAATCGTCTACAGCTTCCGCTCGGAACCTTAATGCACCATCCTCCTCCAGCTCAGCTTCGGGCACCTCTCAATTTACCACTCGCCAGCCCGCCGGCACCACCACCAACACTAGCACCACAGCCGCTTCACTTGATCCGTCAGAGGAGTTATTTTCACATCAGTTGGAAGAAATAAGTGATGCGCAACTATTAGTGCCAGAGGATGTAGATAACGGGGATATGTCTCAGTCAGGCAGCATTATACACATGGACGTACATTGTGATGATGATGATGATGATGTTGTACCTGCTGCTGCTGCCTTTGCTGAGTTGTCAAGTGAAGCGGCTGATGATGACGATGTGTCTGTGGATGTCACCTGGGTGCCTGCTCGAAGAGCAGAAGAAGAGGGGGAAAGTTCAGATGGGGAGACAGAGAGGAGGAGGAGACGAGTTGGAAGCAGGGGGAGGAGGTCATCGCAAGGAGCTAGTGGCGCAGTCAGACAGCGTGTAGATTCGGCACCCGGGGTCAGCCAGACAGCACGCCAATCAACGCAAGCTGTTGCCACCACCAGAATGCCGTCCTTGCAAAGCTCAGCAGTGTGGCATTTTTTTTGTGTGTCTGCCTCGGATATCAGCGATGCCATTTGTAACCTGTGCCAAAAGAAACTGAGTCGTGGGAAGTCCAACACCCACCTAGGTACAACTGCTTTGCGAAGGCACATGATCTCACATCACAAACGCCTATGGGATCAACACATGAGTAAAAGCAGCACACAAACTGAAAGCCACCATCCTCCTCCTGGTCCAGCATCTTCAGCCACGTCAACCACTGCTGTCCTCCATGCCCCCTATCAACAACCCGCCCCTCCGCCTCTCACCTTCAGCAGTTCCTGCTCACCTGCCCACAGTCAGGTGTCTGTCAAGGAAATGTTTGAGCGTAAGAAGCCAATCTCACAGAGTCACCCCCTTGCCCGGCGTCTGACAGCTGGCTTGTCGGAACTCTTAGCCCGCCAGCTTTTACCATACAAGCTGGTGGAGTCTGAGGCCTTCAAAAAATTTGTCGCTATTGGGACACCGCAGTGGAAGGTACCCGGCCGAAATTATTTTTCACAAAAAGCAATCCCCAACCTGTACTCTATTGTGGAAAAGGAAATCATGTCACGTCTGGCACACAGTGTTGGGGCAAGGGTCCATCTGACCACTGATAGCTGGTCTGCAAAGCACGGTCAGGGCAGGTATATAACTTACACTGCGCATTGGGTAAACCTGCTGGCGGCTGCCAAGCATGGAATGCGTGGCTCTGCTGCAGAGGAGTTGGTGACACCGCCACGATTTGCAGGCAGGCCTGCTGCCACCTCCTCTACTCCTCCTACTCCATCCTCTTTGCTAACCTCCTCGGCTGAGTCCTCTTCTGCTGTTGCGTCTTGCTCCACACCAACTGCACCCCCCCAGCTCCCCAGGGGCTATTCCACATGCCGGATACGACAGTGTCACGCTGTCTTGGGGTTGACTTGCCTGAAAGCAGAGAGTCACACCGGACCAGCACTACTGTCCGCCCTGAATGCACAGGTGGATCAGTGGCTGACCCCGCACCAACTGGAGATCGGCAAAGTGGTGTGTGACAACGGCAGCAATTTGTTGGCGGCATTGAATTTGGTTCAGTTGACACATGTGCCGTGCATGGCACATGTGTTGAATCTGATTGTGCAACGTTTTGTGCAGAAGTACCCAGGCTTACAGGACGTCCTCAAGCAGGCCAGGAAGGTGTGTGGCCATTTCAGGCGTTCCTACACGGCCATGGCGCACTTTGCAGATATTCAGCGGCGAAACAACATGCCAGTGAGGCGCTTGATTTGCGACAGCCCGACACGTTGGAATTCAACACTGCTAATGTTCGACCGCCTGCTCCAACAAGAAAAAGCGGTCAACGAGTATTTGTATGACCGGGGTGCTAGGACAGCCTCTGCGGAGCTGGGTATTTTTTGCCACGTTACTGGACGCTCATGCGCAATGCCTGTAGGCTCATGCGTCCTTTTGAGGAGGTGACAAACCTAGTGAGTCGCACCGAAGGCACCATCAGCGACATCATCCCATATGTTTTTTTCCTGGAGCGTGCCCTGCGAAGAGTGCTGGATCAGGCCGTAGATGAGCGTGAAGAGGAAGAGTTGTGGTCACCATCACCACCACCAGAAACAGCCTTACCATCGCTTGCTGGACCTGCAGCAACACTGGAAGAGGAGTGTGAGGAAGAGGAGTCAGAGGAGGAATGTGGCTTTGAGGAGGAGGAACACCAACCACAGCAGGCATCCCAGGGTGCTCGTTGTCACCTATCTGGTACCCGTGGTGTTGTACGTGGCTGGGGGGAAGAACACACCTTCAATGACATTAGTGAGGACGAGGAATTGGACATGAGTAGCTCGGCATCCAACCTTGTGCAAATGGGGTCTTTCATGCTGTCATGCCTGTTGAGGGACCCTCGTATAAAAAGGCTGAAGGAGAACGACCTGTACTGGGTGGCCACGCTACTAGACCCCCGGTATAAGCAGAAAGTCTCTGATATGTTACCCAATTACCGGCAGTCGCAAAGGATGCAGCAGCTACAAAATAAGTTAAAAAGTATGCTTTACACAGCATATAAGGGTGATGTCACAGCACAACGGGAATCCAACAGGGGAAGAGGTGAAAGTAATCCTCCTCCTACCACCACAACCACGCCGGCAAGGACAGGACGCTTTACAGACGTCTTGTTGATGGAGGACATGCAGAGCTTTTTTAGTCCTATGCATCGCCACAGCCCTTCGGGGTCCACCCTCAGAGAACGACTCGACCGACAGGTAGCAGACTACCTTGCATTAACTGCAGATATCGACACTCTGAGGAGCGATGAACCCCTTGACTACTGGGTGTGCAGGCTTGACCTGTGGCCTGAGCTATCCCAATTTGCCATTGAACTTCTGGCCTGCCCCGCTTCAAGTGTGCTGTCAGAAAGGACCTTCAGCGCAGCAGGAGGTATTGTCACTGAGAAGAGAAGTCGCCTAGGTCAAAAAAGTCTTGATTACCTCACGTTTATTAAGATGAATGAGGCATGGATCCCGAAGGGACTGACAGTGGGGGATGCATTTGACTAAAAAAGGCCTGGTGATGACTGAGATGCCTTGGCCTAAAAATGGTCCACACGCTGCTGTCTTTAATCATTCTCTGCATGCCGGATGACTTACGTGACGTCTCCGCCACCAACTACGGTTCAAGCCGCAACGTTTTAGTGCACTTTCTGCCTTGAAAACCTCAATTTTTCAGGCCGCTCCTACAGCAACAATACCTGCTTTTTCATGCATGTGTACATGCCTAATTTTTCTGGCCTCTGTGGCTGCAAAAAACAAAAAACAAAAAAAAAAGGCACATACATGTGTCAATTCCCCTTCGTGATCGTTACCTTGTCGTGGTGAAGGGGCTTGCGTATCACAATGAAGCAATCACCTCTAGGAGTGTGTTGGCACACCCCAGATGATAAGGTCGTTGCTTCATTGTGAACAGAGCAAAAGCGATCCGCAGGATAATTTTTCATAGAAAAAACATTCATTTTCTTTCATTCTTTCTGCGGAGCTGGGTATTTTTTGGCCGCGTTACTGAATGCTCATGAACAATGGCTGTAGGCTCATGCGTCCTTTTGCGGAGGTGACAACCCTGGTGGTCAGTCGAACCCAAGGCAACATCATCGACCTCATCCCATATGCGTTTTTTCTGGAGCGTGCCCTGCGAAGAGTACTGGATCAGGCTGTAGATGAGCATGAAGAGGAAGAGTTGTGGTCCACTCCCCATCACCACCAGAAGCAGCCTTGTCGTTGTCAATTGCTGGACCTGTGGCAACGCAGAGAGAGGAGTCTGAAGAAGAGAAGTCAGAGGAGGAAGGTGGCTTTGAGGAGGTGGAATACCAGCCACAGCAGGCGTCCCAGGGGGCTTGTTCTCACCTTTCGGGGACCCTTGGTGTTGTACATGGCTGGGTGGAGGAAGAGACCTTCAATGATGTCAGTGAGGACAAGGAACGGGACATGGCTAGCTTGGTATCCAACCTTGTGCAAATGGGGAGTTTGCGGTTGTGCAAATGGACTGACTGACTGTTGTTAAACGGGGAGTTTGGTCTGTCAGAGTTTGGTCTGTCACTGTGAAGCGGGCGTAACCCTTACACTACTTGACCGATAAAACATCATACCTGATCGTATTCACACACTGGATGTTTTAAAGCACGTTATTCCAAACAATTTAGGAATGTTGGGTGATTTATGCCCTTTATGGATCAAAACCCGACTCTGCGTCAACTACGTAATTTTCCATGGGAGTTTTGCCATGGATCCCCCTCCGGCATGCCACAGTCCAGGTGTTAGTCCCCTTGAAACAACTTTTCCATCACTATTGTGGCCAGAAAGAGTCCCTGTGTGTTTTAAAATTCGCCTGCCTATTGAACTCTATGGCGGTTCGCCCGGTTCGCGAACATTTGCCTATGTTCGCGTTCACCGTTCGCGAACGGCGAATTTTAGGTTCGCGACATCACTAGTTTTGTGTACTTTTTTTTAATTTCCCGCCCGATTCTGCCCCCCTGCATCGCGGCGCTGGCAGGGAAGGGAACCTGGAAGACGGATGCCGGCATTGGCTGGAGGACACAGTGGGAGGACATCATGTCCTCCCGCTGTGTTGCCTTTTTATTATGTGTAAATGTGCATACACCCCAATCATTGTAGTAGCATGCACCCATACACATCTAGATCCTGAGAGATCTTTACACAAAAGAGGTAGTTCAATCCGCAATACACATTTATTGAAAGGGTTACATAATATATATATATATATATATATATATATATATATATATATATACAAATTACACACTAAACAGTATTTACAACACGTTATTAGTATAAATCCCCTGACTTATATGATATTTATAAATTACCCACAATAGCCATATTTACAATACAATGTATGTATAAGCAGGGAGTCAGTTTACCTTTCCACTCCAGGTTGGGACACGATGCCTGTCCATAGTTACCATCCCCATGAGAGTTTCATTCTAGTCTGCTTGCAAGAGAGCTTTCTCTCCTTCCCACCTTCACTAATATGGATCCATATCGCCTTGCTCAGAGCCATACTGATTGGTGTAGCAATCCTACCCTTCTCCTCCCTCTGGGCGTATCTTATTCAGGATTGGACAATTTCCCCATCCCTTATATTTAGCATAACCCAGCCCATCGATAGCCCTCCTCTCTGGGGAGGGGGGGGGGATTAATCGTGCTAGGTAAGCTGTTGGGCATGCCCATCCCTGAACAGACGATCACCTTCATTGCATATCTAAAGACTAAGTATTTGAAGATATATCAAGGGGAGTGACACGGCCTACAGTATTATCACTATTGCCTAGGCCCCAGGATGTCTGGCTAACAGGAACTTAAGTACATTATGGTACTATTCTGCATATCAGTTTGTTTCCCAGTGTAAATAGCAGGCTGGCATTTCAAACAGCCTTGTTAATCAAATTACTATTGCCTGCAGACTGAAGTCACACAACTTCATATAATTGATAATCATATATCAACTAAATGTAACATCAAAACTCAATATCTCGTACATATATATTTACACCCCTCTATTTACAATTACTATAGGAGATTTATACATAACTCCTCATCAGGCAACACACTAATGGAGATTACACCTAAACTCCTCATAAGGCAACACGCTGAAAGAATGGCCAGCCTAAGATACAAGTCAGATTTCTGGCGTTCCCTGCAACAAAAATGTCATTTTTGGTGAGATACTCCCAATAGCTTTCCTCATTAGAGCCCTGCAGCTGCCACAGTGGATAAATAATTATGAAACCACTCCCATTTGACCCACTCAGCACAGAGGAACAAACAATGATTTCTTCAGAATAACAAAAGATGTGAATCTGCAACAAAGTTTGTTATAATCCCTGCAATGTACAGAGATCACCCAGATGGGAATCTTTTTTTCTCAACAAAAGTGGAGTTACGCTTTAAGCTTGGCGGTTAAGATAGCAGAAAGATGTTCATTAACTATGATTCACATTCATTTGGCATTCACCAATTCAAAAGGGAAAGGTGGGGGTCTTTCCAGGATCTTTGCCGCCGTGACTATAAAGGCAATGAATCTCCTCGTATATCTTGGGGCCTCTTCCAATGGGTAGCATGAGATTTATTGCTGAGGGACATTCGGAGGTTTACAGAAAGAGCAATCTTAACCTTTTTGATGTGTAAAACACACACGGCAAAAGGGGACTTTTATGTCTAAAAATAGAATTTAGATGATGTTACTTTGAAGATTATCCGGCATAATATTCCTAGTTTGTTTAAAGTTATTTGTTAACCACTTAACTGCTCGAAGGTTTACCCCCCTTCATGACCAGGCCATTTTGTTGCGATACGGCACTGCGTTACTTTAACAGACAACTGCGCGATCGTGCAACACTGTACCCAAATTAAATTTATATTTTTTTTTTCCCCACAAATAGAGGTTTCTTTTAGTGGTATTTGATCACCACTGGGTTTTTTATTTTTTTGCCGAAAAACAAAAAAACCCTGAAAATTTTGAAAAAAATTAAATATTTGTTACTTTCTGCTATAAAGCATATCCAATAAAACAAATGTAAAAATGTAAAATTTCTTCATAAATGTATTTAATATGTATTCTGCTACATGTTTTTGGTAAAAAAAAAAAAAAAATCCCAATAGGTATATTGATTGGTAGGTATAAAACACACACGGCAAAAGGGGACTTTTATGTCAAAAAATAGAATTTCAGATGATGTTACTTTGAAGATTATCCTGCATAATATTTCTACTTTGTTTGCAGTTATTTGTTAACCACTTAACTTCTGGAAGATTTACCCCCCTTCATGACCAGGCCATTTTGTTGTGATACGGCACTGTGTTACTTTAACTGACAATTGTGCTGTCATGCAACGCTGTACCCAAATTTAATTTATATATTTTTTTACCCACAAATAGAGCTTTCTTTTAGTGGTATTTGATGATCACCACTGGCTTTTTTATTTTTTGCCAAAAAACAAATAAAAAGCCTAAAATTAAAAAAAAAAAAAAAAAAAAAAATATATATATATATATATATATATATATATATATATATATATATATATATATATATATATATATATATATATATATATATATATATATATATATATATTTGTTACTTTCTGCTATAAAACATATCCAATAAAACAAATGTAAAAATCTCAAATTTCTTCATAAATTTATGTAATAAGTATTCTGCTACACGTTTTTTGAAAAAAAAAAAAAAAAATCCCAATAGGTATATTGATTGTTAGGTATAAAACACACACGGCTAAAGGGGGCTTTTATGTCTAAAAATTGAATTTAGATGATGTTACTTTGAAGATTATCCTGCATAATATTTCTACTTTGCAGTTATTTGTTAACCACTTAACTTCTGGAAGATTTACCCCCCTTCATGACCAGGCCATTTTGTTGTGATAAGGCACTGTGTTACTTTAACTGACAATTGCGCGGTCATGCAACGCTGTACCCAAATTAAATTTATATATATTTTTTTACCCACAAATAGAGCTTTCTTTTAGTGGTATTTGATCACCACTGGCTTTTTTATTTTTTGCCAAAAAACAAAAAAAAAAGCCTAAAATTAAAAAAATCTATATATATATTTGTTACTTTCTGCTATAAAACATATCCAATAAAACAAATGTAAAAATGAAATTTTTTTATGCATTCTGCTACATGCTTTTGGTAAAAAAAATCCCAATAGGTATATTGATTAGTTTACGCCAACGTTATAGCGTCTTCAAACTATGGGGTATGTTTATGGAATGTTTTTTTTTTTTTTTTTTTTAATACTAGTAATGGCGGCGACCAGCAACTTATAGCAGGACTGTAATATTGCAGCGAACAATCGGACACAAACTGACACTTTCTGGGGATCATTGGCACTAATGCACTGATCAGTGCTAAAAATATGCACTGTCACTGTACCAATGACCCTGGCTAGGAAGGGTTTAAACATCTAGGGCGAGCAAAGGGTTAACTGTGAGCCTAGCTGGTGTTTATGCGTGGTCTGTGTTAGATACTTTTACTAGTGGAAGTAATGGATTATGTTACCTACATTGCGGGAACACAAAATCTATTATTTTCCCCCTTTCGGAACTGAAGTCTGTCTTGTTTGTATTGGCAGATCTCAGTTCTCTTTGTATCAGCAGTTGTTGGAGGACATTGAGTGCCCGACCCTGAAGATCGGCTTCTGCTGTGAATATTCACAGCAGAAGTGTCCTGCCAGCGGTGCATGCGCCCTCTGCAGGCGGAAGTGCAGAATCACGTATAGAAAAATAGAATACAAGGAGCAGCGCTAATTGTACAAAAAATCAAACAACATGCAGGCATGAGATGATATAAAGTCCATAATCGTATCACATAAATGCAATTGTATCATCAGCGTTGATTATGACACAGGGAGTGTAATAAAGTGTTCAGCTTGTAATCACCACCAAGTGAATCAGCACACAGCAGAAGTGAAATCCCAGCCACCGCACACTGACTCTTACCAGAGGATGGCGGGGGTACAGCAACAAGCGGTTAGGGACCGCTAAGACCCATTTCGGTCAGAATCTCCACAGGAAAAATATAGCCTTTTGAAACTCTCCACTCCCCAAATAGAATTCAATCAACAGGTAACCAGATCCTCCTTAGGTGGATATATTATCTCATGGATCGGGGAAAAATTGAGAGCAAATATGCCCATAGTGCATTATCGTTTAAATAAAACAACTTTTATTAAAAGCTTCTAGGGTATGCACTCACCCAGATACATAAAAGCAAGCAGATATAAAACATCCAAAGTGCGGTTTCCGCACCGGTAAACGGTAGCGAAGTTGTTTCTTGTGGCTAACCAAGAAAATGGCCGAGCTCCGTGGTTTCCGGGTGTGATGCAATGACGCTCGGCTAGCTCCTCCCGACGCATTTCGTCATTACGTCCTTACTCCTTCCAGAACTCATTTAAAGTCCCATGACCATTCTAGTTCTGTTTGCATTCATATTAGGGATTGAGGCACACCCCTGTGGATGCTGCAGGGCCACAATTATTTTCCTTCAGCTTCAGTGCGTAAATGACATTACCATGAATAACCGGGCTAGGTAAGGAGCAGATGTACCCCTATGATCATGACAGTCTGAGGCCTCGAATGTCCAGTTAAGTTGTCGTCAGTTGGATGATATATGTGAAGAGGATGTGAGAAGGTAGTAATTTCGGTAGTGGACCAGGAACCGCTGCTAACCCATCTGACAACAGTCAGGAAGAAGAAAAATAAAATCACGAAAGGGCGCGGGTTACATACTTCCCTCTATATTTATGTATAGAAAAATGGAGCCGCACTATAATCAAGTGACTAACCCCTTTCCGACCAGCCGCCGCAGATGTACTGCGGCAGGCTGGCATCTACAGGCAAATTGCCGTACATGTATGGCGCTCGCTTTGCGGAGTCTAGGGGACGAGCGTGCGCCACCGGCGGCACGCTCCTGCCCCCGCTCATCAGCTGGGAAGCCAGTGCGTGTGTCAGGCAGCTCCAATTGCCGCCTGACACCCGTGATCTCTCCCCGCTGAGAGAAAAGGACGGTCGGCTGTTGTAAACGCAGCCGTGCATCCTTCTCCCTGGGATGATACCAGAGACCATGTGATCCTGCTATATAGGATCACATGTCTCTATGGTCATCTCACAAGCCCAACCCCCTCACAGATAGAATCACTCCCCTAGGCTTACATTTAACTCCTTGATCACCAACAGTATTAAACCCTTCCCTGCCATTATTACAGTAACTGTGCTTATTTTTAGCACTGATTACTGTAGTAATGTCAGTGGTCCACCCAAAAGTGTCAAAAATATCAGTTAGGGGTCCGATCTGTCCGCCGCAATGTCGCAGTCCCACAAAAAGTTCCAGATCGCCGCCATTATTAGTAAAAAAAAAAAACAATAAAAATGACATAAATTTTTCCCGTAGTTAGTAGACGCAATAACGTTTGCGCAAACCAATCAAAATATGCTTATTGCGATTTTTTTTACCAAAAATATGTAGCAGAAAACAAATTGGCCTAAAATGTTAAAAAATTTTGATTTTTAATTTTTTTTATGTGAGAATGTCATATAAAAGAATGTGAAAAATATTGTCTTTTTTTCAGAATTGTCGCTCTTTTTTTGTTTATAGCGCAAAAAATAAAAATCGCACAGGTGATCAAATACCACCAAAAGAAAGCTCTATTTTTGAGGAAAAAAGGACTTACATTTCATATCAATGCCGCCTATAAGTGCCCATCCGTGCTGTATATCAGAGCCACTTCATCAGTGCCCTTTAGTGCAGCTTCATCAGTGCCTATCAGTGGCCATCTGTGCAGCCTCATCAGCGCACATCAGTGAAGGAGAAAAGTGACCTTATTTACAACATTTTCTGACAGAAAAAAATTTTTCTTTTTCTTTTTTTTTTCTGTCTTTTTTCTTTTTTTTAACAAAACATAAAAAAACCCAGTGGTGATTAAATACCACCAAAAGAAAGCTCTATTTGTGGGAAAAACATTAAAAATAATTTATTTGGGTAAAGTGTTGCATGACCACACAATTTTCATTTAAAGTCTGAGAGCACTGAAAGCTGAAAATTGGCCTGGGCAGGAAGGGGGTAAAATTGCCCTGAAGGCAAGGGGTTAATCAGGATGCGGGCTTACCAGATTTAGTTGACTCTTTAAAAAAAAAGAGAGGTCAGAAGAGTGTGTGGCCAGGGTATTCCTAGGACTCGTCCACAGGATCCCCTCAAAGATATGAGCGGAAATTATTTTCTCGGTAATATCCGGGTATGGCCGCAAATAACATAAAAGAAAAATCTCCACATAGTGTAAAACCTTACTATTAACTTTATTGTAAAGATAGATTGGCGCGATCAGCACGTCGCTCCGCCCTACGCATTTTGTCACATGTGACATCATCCGTGGCACAGTAGAGCATGTATATATATATATATATATATATATATATATATATATATATATATATATATATACGAGATTCTGCACAGCAGAGCCGCCCTGCTATGGGGCGGACATTAGATAGTTATAATTGTGTGATTACACATGGAAATTGTTGATTATTGTATCTATCAGTCATCCATCATTCCCAGTCACACAGTCTATGACAAAGAGTGGTCAGATAAAAAGTAATAAAATTGCATGGTAAAATTTGCCAGCCAGCTAAAACATAGAAGAGTCCTGCACTTACTGGAACACGCAATGATGTCAGCACGTCACTCCATCCTGCACGTTTCGTCACACGTGAAGTCGTCGGACACAGCAGAACCATCCTGTAGCAGTAAAACTGCTAAGGGGCAGACGTTAAATGGGTAATATTGTGTGATTACACATTTAAAAAGTTGATATTTGTATCTATCAGTCATTCATCATTCCCAGTCACACAGTCTATGCCAAAGAGAGGTCAGATAAGCGTGTGGCCAAAACACCCTGGCCAGGGTATTCCTAGGACTCTCCCACAGGATCACCTCAAAGATTACAGATATGAGCTGAAATTCTTTTCTCATTAATATCCAGGTATGACCGCAATTTACATAAAAGAAGAAGCTCCACATAGTGTAAAACCTTACTACTAACTCTATTGTAAAGATAGATTGCACTTACATGTCACCAGTAATAAAATTGCATGGTACAATTTGCCAGCCAGCTAAAACATAGAAGCATCGTGCATTTCCTGGGACACGCAATGACGTCAGCACGTCGCTCCACCCTGCTCGTTTTGTCACACGTGAAGTCGTCTGGCTCAGTAGAGCGCGTACATATACGTGCTTGTATGCAAAAATTGAGACATGATCCTATATATAGTGGTGCCACATCCCATAATGTATATGTAGCACCCTCTTAGATAGGTGCTAGGAAGAGAGAGTAGTTTGCTCTGTCTGCTTAACAGGGAAGTAGCAGGTAAAACATAGCCTGCTCCATCTGCTTATCAGGGGAGCCTGATCAGTAGTTATGCCTGTTGCATGTGTCCATGTGTGATTCATCTGGGCTGAGGGAGTATCCCCACTGTATCCATAAGGGGAGCATGTTGGACAGTGGAGGAAACCCAGGCATTGACACACAGGCTTTGTAACTATCCCAGTGGGCTGGCACAAACAGTGATGCATCCTGGGATAGGTTTTAAAAGCCAAGGGCACATGTGACAGGGTGTCTGTTGGTGGGAAGCCAGGTCCCAGGAGGAGGGTAATGGCTGTCTCTCCTCCTGTATGCTGTGGAAGGTGGTCGACCTAGTGATCCAGGAGTGTGGAGCTGAGCCAGGAGGTCCAGGAAAACTGACAAGTGGAGTTGGAGGCAGAGCAACCTTGGGAAAAACAGTGTCCATGAATACCGGGAAGCTTGCCTAGGAAGGGGGATCACTCCAGTGGAGTGTCAGTGGACAGGAGTTCAGCACACACAGCAAGTGAGAAAGGGGGTGCAAAGTTAGACCCTGAAGAGTAACCTAAACAGGATCATACTTTCTATCTTCGCTTTAGTAGCAACGTGAAGCAGTGGCCTTGCCGCACACACTACAGTCAGTTGTCCTCAGAATTGTGCATAGTTCATTAGTTTTTCAATACCAGTCATGGAGGGGAGCAGGTTGGGGGAGGATTGGGCCATCTCCAAGCTCACCTGTTTCCCATCCATCCGTTAGCATTCATGTACTTCCATGTTTGAGACACTCAGGTTGAGTAGTGTTAGGAAGTGTTAGGACTGCAGGATACACATGGTGCCGGGGAGTGGCCTGCAGCTTATACATGCGTTTGCAAATGTGTGTTAACTAAACCTCTGTTTTTAACCTATTATGTTAGACAGGTTTATTTGGTTTGTCAGCAGACTGGTGGGTAAGTATAGCAAATTAAGGGGCGGTTGGTTTCCACACACACACACACACCTTCTTTAATCCCATTTTTCTCTTCAGTTGTGTGCATAGTTCATAGTTGGAGTATCTCACTCATTCCTTCTCCTATCCAAGTTCTAAATAAAACACAAAAAACCAAATCCCTTGGACTGTTCATTGTCTGAGCCACGCATTTAAAGCGATACGTTTCCACAGACTGTTGCTACGGGTAACCCAGGGGATTCCAGAAAGTGCAATTCTCAGCAGTCCTCTAGGGTGGCGATGCTACATATAAAAGCAAAAAGAAGGGGGGAAGGAATAGCCCCCAGAGATAGTATGACTTTATAGGCATCCACTGGTTAATCTCATAAAAAACATACAATCCTTAATTGTGTAAATACATACAATATTTATTGGTATAAAAATACATAAAAACCATCACAAAGATTAGTGAACACAAAAGTGCAACAGCATGCTCCTTAACCAAAAGAACCCGTATATAGTCCAACATGCACCAGGGTCTGTGTCTGAAGACCATCAAGATGGCCGACCTCCTATGCCCGGATCAGAAGGGTTTGTAATGTGCAAATCTACCAAAGGATCACTACGCGTTTCGCTATACAGCTTCTTCATGGGATCCCATCGGAATTATAATACAGGAACATAGGGTATCTAACAATCTCCCGGAAGGGGGCTGCAGAGTAGCGATAGCGGTAGAGTTGTTTCAGCCGGAACTAACCAATATGTACATATATCTCCTTCCTGTCAAAGAGTCACAGCTCCTGGGGGTGCCGAACTGATCACCGTGGTGTAGCCCCTCCGGCAGGGAGACGGTGGAGATATAAATGTGTTTCTGCACAGCAGAGCCACCCTGTAGCAGTAAAACTGCTATGGGGCAGATGTTAAGTGGTTATTATTGTGTGATCACACATGGAGAAAGTTGATATTTGTATCTATCAGTAATTCATCATTCCCAGTCACAAACTCTATGCCAAATAGCTTAGACAAGTGCAAAATATGTACACAAATTAGGTGGCCTGCAGATAAATGTCACCAACAGGAGATATCGATGAGTAATGCTTTATTTAAAACCGCCTGGTCGACATTCGTTTTTATCATTTTTCGTTGCCAGTAAACGGTCTGCATGCAACAGATATTAAGCCAAACATTCTGCATAATACTAACTGAGACAGAAATATGACCTTGCTAATAATTTAACATTTATGTAACTCTGTCAAGGATTTATTTTCCAAAGCACAACCCATTGTCTTTTCATTTCTGATTTTTGTTTAACATGCAGACATTACGGGGTCGGGTTTACTAAAGGCAAATAGACTGTTCACTTTGCAAAGGGGAATTTGCTCCTGAACTTAGTGAATGAGGTGAAGCTGGCTGACTTTCATGAATCAATCATGTGTAAGCAAAAATGTTTTTTCTTTTAAAAATGTCCGCGCTGTGATATAGTGGCTGCTCGCGCAGATACAATTGTGCTCATAAGTTTACATACCCTGGCAGAATTTTTGATTTCTTGGCCATTTTTCCGAGAATGTGAATGATAACACAAAAATGTTTATTTTACTCATGGTTAGTATTTGGCTAAAGTCATTTATTATCAATCAACTGTATTTACTCTTTTTAAATCATAATGACAACAGAAACTACCGAAATGACCCTGATCAAAAGTTTGGCCTGATAACATACACACAAGTTGACACAAAGGGGATTGAATGGCTATTTAGGGTCCTATAACACGGGCGATCCGATCCGCCTGTCAGTTTTCAGGCGGACCGGATCGGATGCTCCATGCATCCCTATGGAGCAGCGGATGTCAGCGGAGACATCTCCGCTGACACCCGCTGCTATCCGATTCCGATCCTGTCCATGAAATCCAGACTGATGGAAACCCTATTTAGATCAGATCGGATGGGATCGGATGAGAGCGGACCGGTGGTCTCATCCGATCTCCCCATAGAGGACAGCGGGGA
Organism: Pelophylax lessonae; assembly: GCF_965119305.1. Classification (NCBI taxonomy): domain Eukaryota; kingdom Metazoa; phylum Chordata; class Amphibia; order Anura; family Ranidae; genus Pelophylax; species Pelophylax lessonae. Next base: position 533,190,215 of record NC_138772.1, on the reverse strand, counting down.
ATCTGACAGCTCCGTCTCCGCACACAGAGTGAATGAACAAAAAAAAAAAAAGTTTTCGATTCGACCAATCCAAATTTTATTGGTTCGAATACAAAAAAAATCTGTAAATTCAAAGAAAAGTCGAGAGAGACAATTGAGTACTGTCCGTGATACTTTTTTTATTTGCACTAACATACAATTTTTCAGGACAAGCTTTCGGGGTATGTCCCCTTTTTCAAGATCCAAGCAGTACCGATTCACAAAATGTTTAGCAGAATGGTAAAAAAAAAGCCAAAAAAAAAAAAAAAGAGAAAACCAAACAAACATAAACAAATGTAACTGGCATGGTAATAAAACAAGCATAGTTAGTGAGATAAGACAGAGGGAGAGCTGAAGACAGGGGGGAAGGTGGGGGGGATAGTCACAGAGGGGGTCGTAAAACTGTGGGATAATGAGTAAGGAAACCCATATCTAAATTTAAGCCGTTATTTTTTGTGTCAAAAAGAAGTATCATTCTTAATTAAAAAGTTTTCCTTTCCTGGATAGTTCTGAAATTCCCTTTAAGAACTAAAACATTGAGGTCTTCTATAGTGCGGTTCGGTTGTGAAAAATGATGTCCCACAGGTGTGCAGAAACTATCTTCTTTATGTTCCTTGATGGTATGTCTGTGCAAATTCATCCTCACTTGCAACTTCTGTCCTGTTTCGCCTACATAAGATCCTTTGCTACATCTTTTGCATTGGATGAGGTACACAACATTACTGGAGGTGCAGTTGTATGATCCTGTTATATTGAAGGTCCCATTTGTGTGTGTGACACTTTTAGACCAGTGGCGGCCCATGCATAGGGGGCGCCAGGGCGCCGCCCCCCCTAAAGAAAAGAAAAAAAAAAAGACAAAACGAACAATAAAGTTCGGAAAAAAAAAATCGGTTTGCCGACCTATGTGGTGGCTACAGGGGGGGTGGGGTAACGACCCAAAAGAGGCGCCGATTGGCTGCCTTCTGGGGGCGTAACCTGGGCGCAGGAAAGAGCGCTTGGCCACCCCCACCTTTGTGATATCCTGGCTGTGATTGGTCCAGTCTCCAGCCTGGACCAATCATCATCGAGGACATCGCTGACGTCGCAATGGGGGCGGTGCCGGTGAGTGCATCAGTCACTCACCGTCACCGCCGCTCAGAGAAGAGGAGAAGAGCCAGTTCCCGCCGCAGAAGAGGACGAAGTATCGAGGAGGGAAGAAGCCGCTGCTGGGAGCCGAGCCGCCGCCAGGTAAGTTTGAAGGGAGCACGCACGCTGGTCTCTGCATTGATTGGGCGACAATGCTGTGGGCACTCTGCAATAATTGGGGTACAATGCTGTGGCGCTCTGCAATCATTGGGGTACAATGCTGGCACTCTGCAATAATTGGGGTACAATGCTGTGGCACTCTGCAATCATTGGGGTACAATTCTGGCACTCTGCAATCATTGGGGTACAATGCTGTGGCGCTCTGCAATCATTGGGTTACAATGCTGGCACTCTGCAATAATTGGGGTACAATGCTGTGGCGCTCTGCAATCATTGGGGTACAATGCTGGCACTCTGCAATAATTGGGGTACAATGCTGTGGTGCTCTGCAATCATTGGGGTACAATGCTGGCACTCTGCAATAATTGGGGTACAATGCTGTGGCGCTCTGCAATCATTGGGGGACAATGCTGGCACTCTGCAATAATTGGGGTACAATGCTGTGGCGCTCTGCAATCCTTGGGATACAATGCTGGCACTCTGCAATAATTGGGGTACAATGCTGTGGCACTCTGCAATCATTGGGGGACAATGCTGTGGCGCTCTGCAATCCTTGGGATACAATGCTGGCACTCTGCAATAATTGGGGTACAATGCTGTGGCGCTGTGCAATCATTGGGGGACAATGCTGTGGCACTCTGCAATCATTGGGGGACAATGCTGTGGCGCTCTGCAATAATTGGGGTACAATGCTGTGGCACTCTGCAATCATTGGGGTACAATGCTGTGGCGCTCTGCAATCATTGGGGGACAATGCTGTGGCACTCTGCAATCATTGGGGTACAATGCTGTGGCACTCTGCAATCATTGGGGTACAATGCTGTGGCACTCTGCAATCATTGGGGTACAATGCTGTGGCGCACTCTGCAATCATTGGGGACAATGCTGTGGCGCTCTGCAGTGATTGGGGACAAAGCTGTGGCGCTCTGCAGTGATTGGGGACAATGCTGTGGCGCTCTGCATTGAAAGGGGCTCGCACGCTTAACTCTGCATTGATGGGGGCACGCAACAGTGTTTATTGCATTGAAGGGGGCACAGCACAGTTGCATTGAAGGGGGCATGCACGCTGAACTCTGCATTGTGGGGGCACAGAACAGTGTTCATTGCACTGAAGGGGGCACAGCACAGTGTTTATTGCATTGAAGGGGCCACAGCACATTGTTTATTGCATTGAAGGGGGCACAGCACAGTTGTATTGAAGGGGGCTTGCACGCTGAACTCTGCATTGTGGGGGCACAGCACAGTGTTCATTGCATTGAAGGGGGCACAGCACAGTGTTTATTGCATTGAAGGGGGCACAGCACAGTGTTTATTGCATTGAAGGGGGCACAGCACAGTTGCATTGAAGGGGGCATGCACGCTGAACTCTGCATTGTGGGGGCACAGCACAGTGTTCATTGCATTGAAGGGGGCACAGCACAGTTGCATTGAAGGGGACATGCACGCTGAACTCTGCATTGTGGGGGCACAGCACAGTGTTCATTGCATTGAAGGGGGCACAGCACAGTGTTTATTGCATTGAAGGGGGCACAGAACAGTGTTTATTGCATTGAAGGGGGCATAGCACAGTGTTCATTGCATTGTGGGGGCACAGCACAGTGTTCATTGCATTGAAGGGGGCACAGCACAGTGTTTATTGCATTGAAGGGGGCACAGCAAAGTGTTTATTGCATTGAAGGGGGCATAGCACAGTGTTCATTGCATTGAAGGGGGCACAGCACAATGTTCATTGCATTGAAGGGGGCACGCACGCTGAACTCTGCATTAAAGGGGGCACGCACGCTGGTCTCTCCATTGAAAGGGGGCATGTACGCTGGTCTCTGCATTGAAAGGGGGCATGTACGCTGGTCTCTGCATTGAAAGAGGGCATGTACGCTGGTCACTGCATTGAAAGGGGGCATGTACGCTGGTCTCTGCATTGAAAGGGGGCATATACCATGACCTGTGCCATGCCTATACCATATCTGTGCCATGCCTATACCATATCTGTGCCATGCCTATACCATATCTGTGCCATGCCTATACCATCTCCTGTACCATCACCTATGCCATGCCTATACCATCACCTGTGCCATGCCTGTACCATGACTTCAAAGTCACGCAATTTTTTACTGCGTTTTTTGGCGCAAAGCAATACCTATTACATTTTTCTTTTTGCGCCCCCCCAAAAATTTTGAGCACCAGCCGCCACTGTTTTAGACAGATTGATCTGGTTGCACAGTTTGCAGCGTTTTTTGTGGCAGGGTTTGCTCCCATTATTTGTGACTTCATATCAGAATGAAGTTTCCTGCTGATTAGTTTATGTCTGAGGTTGGGTGGTTGTCTGAAAGCCAGTATTGGAGGTTGTTGGAATATTCCTTTCAGAGTTTCATCTTCTGTTATGATGGGTTGTAAATCTTTGATTATCTTTCTTATCCCTTCTAGTGCTTCTAGTGTGTTCAAACATGAGACATGGCAACCCATAGGTAATGCATGACCTCTGTCTGTAGTGTAAGAACTGACACTTTCTGTGAAGAAACCACATATCTACCAATCCCTGGGTCTCTCAGTCTAATGCTCTGCAGGTGAGAGCTAAACGGTAATTCGATCTGACACAGACACAAGCAAGCAGAGCATTTACAGAGAGATCATAATGGAAGAGATATGAATTCATCACACTGGCATTCCCACATTTGTGATACAATGCAGAGGAAAAAGCAAGGCATCAATTGGATGCTACATGACCCAAGACAAGAAGTTGCCTTGTCCCTTTAGTGAATAGAGACAAGCTAAGTAAGTAAACGGCAATTGCATTTGAGTGTGGCCTTCCAGACTTTCTCTGTTTCTGCTGATCGGCATGTGCTATGTCTAATCACAGCACAGATGGGTCGCTGTGGTGCACGTATGTGGTCCCTACCCGGAAATGCAGGAAGAGCAGTGCAGAAGAGCCGCAGTATATGTATGTTATACAGTTGGCAAGTGGTTAACCACTTGCCGACCGTCCCACACAGATTTACTGCGGCAGGGCGGCTGGGCTGCGCATAATCACGTAGATCTATGTGATTATGTGAACGCGGTTTTGGCAGCGCGCACGAGCCACCAGAGTCGCACTCCCACTGTGATTAGACAAATAGCAGGAGCAGCGGGCTCGATCGTCACCAGCCTCCTGCGGTCTTCAGCAATACTGACAGGAGAGCCATCTGAAATGTAAACAATGTAAGACAGCTCTCCTGTCAGAGAGGCAGGAAAAGATCGTGTGATTCAGCTAAGCCGAATCACAGAATTCTCTCTGCCTCTGTTCAACCCATCCCCCCCCCACAGTTAGTAAGCACATCTAGGGAATGCATTTAACCGCTTGATCACCCCCAGTGTTAACCCCTTCCCTGCCAATGTAATTTATACAATAACAATGCATATTATTTAGCACTGATCACTGTATTAATGTCACTGGTCCCCAAAAAGTGTCACATGGTGTCAGATTTGACCGCTGCAATGTCGCAGTCCTGATAAAAATTGCTGATCACCGCCATTACTAATAAAAAAATAAATTCTAAAAATAATAAAAGTCAATAAATCTATTCTGTAGTTTGAAAACGCAATAACTTTTGCGCAAAACAATTATTATACACTTTTTGGAATTTTTTTTTTACCAAAAATATGTAGCAGAATAAAAAGTGGCCTAAACTGATAAAAAAAATTTGATTTTAATTTTTTTTTTTTATTGGGAATGTTATATAGCAGAAAGTAGAAAATATTGGTGTTTTTTCAGAATTATCGCTCTTTTTTTTTATTTGTAGTGCAAAAACAAAAGACTGAACAGGTGATCAAATACCACCAAAGAAAGCTCTATTTGTGGGAAAAAAAGGACATCATTTGGGTACAATGTTGCACGACCGCGTAATTGTCAGTTAAAGCAACACAGTGCCGAATTGCAAAAAATGGCCTGGTCATTAACCACTTAAGCCCCGGAGGATTTGGCTGCTCAAAGACCGGGGCCTATTTTGCGATTCGGCACTGCGTGACTTTAACAGACAATTGCGCAGTCGTGCGACGCTGTACCCAAATGAAATTGATGTCCTTTTTTTCCCACAAACAGAGCTTTCTTATGGTAGTATTTGATCACATCTGCGATTTTTACTTTTTGTGCTATAAACAAAAAAAGAGCGACAATTTTGAAAAAATAACAATATTTTTCAAATTTTTTTATATGAAATTCCCCCCCCCCAAAAAAAAATGTAAAAATCAAATTTTTTTAACATTTTAGGTTAATTTGTTTTCTGCTACTAATGTTTGGAAAAAAAAATCGCAATAAGCGTATAGTTTGCGCAAAAATTATTGCGTCTACTAACTACGGGAAAGATTTATGTCATTTTTATTGTTTTTTGTTTTTACTAGTAATGGCGGCGATCTGCGATTTTTTTTTACTGTGACATTGCGGCGGACAGATCGGATCCTTAAATGATATTTTTGACACTTTTGTGAGTACCAGTGACATTACTACAGTAATCAGTGCTATAAATATGCACTGCTACTGTAAAAATGACACTGGCAGGGAAGGGGTTAACTTTATTGGTGATCAGTGGGTTAAATGTATCCCTAGAGGCGGGATTCTAACTGTGGGGGGGGCGTGGCTTGTGATTTAACCACAGAGACATACGATCCTACATAGCAGGATTGTATGATCTCTGCAGTTACACAAGGGAGAATGACAGGCGGTTGTGATTACATTAGCCGCCTGCCTTTCTCCCTCTCCAGCGGGCGATCGCGAGTGACCGGCGGACATGGGAGCCGCCGGTCACTCGTGCGGGGATGTTAGTGAATGAGCGGGGGCGGGAGCGTGCCTCCGGCGGCGCGTGCTCGCCCCCTAGAGGCTCGTGGGCGAGCGACGTAGCCCTACGTCGTTTTGCCTGTAGGGGGCTGACTGCCGCAGTAAATAGTCGGCAAGTGGTTAAGGGGGTAAAACCTTCCAGGGCTGAAGTGGTTAAAGCAAACAAAAACATTTAGAAGTGTACATCGGCAGCATGCAGTGGGCAGCTCCAGGTAATTCTTTGCAGAAGATCACATAGGTTACACAATCCAGAGATGCTGGTGGTTAGACTCTGCCTATGCCCCATCCATTGTATACTGTAGAAGAAAAAAAATTCCCCTTGGTGTCAGGACTTTTAAGGCATTGTGTATTGGATCGTGACAAATGAAAAAATATGTAAATAAAATTAATGTTTATTAATCCATAGAAAAATATAAAAAAAATATATAAAATAGTTAGGTGTGCAAGTTAAGATACAAAAAATGCATAAGATACATACCAGTGTAGATACAGCACAATAGCAATGAACTGAAAATGCACCGACTGTGGAGGGTGCAGTGATGAAATGTTGACTTCCTCCAACCGGCGCGTTTCGGAGAAAGAGCTCTCCTTCATCAGGGGGTATGGGAGGTATCACTGCAAGTCAATCACAAAGCAAGAAATATTGTATGTATCTTCTTAGAAACAAGGTCTGGTATTTCTGCCTGTCCACCCAATATATGACACGCTGTACAGAGGATCGTTAAGAAAGAAGACAGTGGCATAGAGTTATGATCTTATAATGTTCCTCGGATTTTCTGTGGAAAAGCCACAAATCAGGAAAATAGGCATCACTGAGACCCAAAAGGACTCCGTCTCTGGAAGTCCCATCTATAAAATTCCAAGGAAACCCTGAGCCTGGACTTCCAGCAGATGACACCGCATTGTATACCATTCTGACATTGGCGGGTTTCAGTGGAGTTTTATAGGTGTACCGGTTTCGGTACAATTACATCAGTATTTGGGACTTCCAGGGACGGAGTCCCTTTGGGTCTCAGTGATACCTATTTTCCTGATTTGTGGCTTTTCCACAGAAAATCCGAGGAACATTAGAAGATCATATCTTTATGCCATTGTCTTCTTTCTTAAAGCGGAGTTCCACCCAAAAGTGGAACTTCCGCTCATTTGCTTCCTCCTCCCCCCCCTCCAGTGCCACATTTGGCACCTTTCAGGGGGGAGGGGGAACAGGTGCCTGTTTTTGACAGGTACCCTTCCCCACTTCCAGGAGACGGTGCCGTGGTGCTGTCCCTCTGAAGTTTGGCCCCCTCCTCCTTCCCCCACCACCGAGCCAATCCGAATGCGCAGCATGCTTTACGCATGCGCAGTAGGGACCCGCCCAGCCCGACCCGCCCACCAATGGCGGCACGATGGAATCATCAGCTGTGGTGCCAACATTGCTGGACTCCAGGACAGGTAAGTGTCCTAATATTAAAAGTCAGCAGCTACATTATGTGTAGCTGCTGACTTTTAATTTTTGGAGGGGGAGGCTGGAACACCGCTTTAACCACTTGCCAACCTCCCACCGTAGATATATTGCGGCAGGCTGGTTCGGCTGCGCGAACAGCGCCGTACCTGTATGGCAGTTCGTGGGTGCGCTCCTGGGGGCGAGCTAGGCAGTGGGTATGCCGATCCACGGGGCCAGCGGCTGTGATTGCCGCCGGGCACTCGCGATCGCTCCCTGTGGATAGAGAACGAAGGTCTGCTATTGTAAACACAGCAGACCGTTGTTCTCTCTGAAATGATCACAAAGCGCCTGTTATCCACCTATTCAGGATCGCAGGTTTCTGTGTTGATTCCACAAGCCTTTCCCCCTTTACAGACAGAAAGCACCCCCTAGGGACACACTTAACCCTTTGATCGCCCCTGAGTTAACCCCTTCCCTGCCAGTTTCATTATTACAGTAACAGTGCATATTTTTAGCACTGATTACCGTAGTAATGTCACTGGTCCACCCAAAAATGTCAGTTAGGAGTCCGATCTGTCCGCCACAATGTCACAGTCCTACTAAAAATCGCTGATCGCCGCCATTACTAGTAAAAAATAAATTAAAAGATTTGACAGACTCTGGCAACCTTGGGTTGACAACTTCCTTCCCTCCAATTTCGATAACTCCCTGTTGATGCCCTAATTCTACCCTGATCTATGCTCATCCCTTCCCTCCATTCACGGAACCCCCCGGCGACCCTCCCACTCTTCTCTGTGCTACCCCCACCTACCCCACCTTTCCCACCTTTCCCACTCTTCTTTCTTACATGCTTCTCTCATAGCGCTAACAACGTCCTTACCTAATCCAACCTTTCACTATATGGTCCACCGAGCAGACTCGCATGTTTAGTCAGCTCTCCCAGTTTACTGGACTATACCCCCTGTTCCTCACGTCTGGTCAATCATTTCTGAGGTTTCTCCCACCCATCTGCTTCTCTCTACATGTTGTTAAAGTATTGGGCACTGTATACCCCTGGCTCTCCAGCTACTTGGCTGCACCTCCCCGTCTAGGCACAGTGTGTTCCCTTAATGGGGTGCCTGCGGGCTGGTCGCGCCACTTTCCACCTCCTTATACTTGCCCAGCTTGTTATCCCATTCACACAAGCTCTCATGTTTTTACTGCAGCTATTGTTGATTTTGTTAGTTACCTGACGTGGCTTACGCCATTCTTATGCAACGTATATCAAAAGTTGTTACTGTTATATGTTATTCTGCTTCAATAAAATATTTGAACAAGAAAAAATTAATTAAAAAAATAAAAATGACCTAAATCTTTCCCCTAGTTTGTAGACACAATAACTTTTCTGCAAACCAATCAAAATACGCTTATTGGGATTTTTTTTTTACCAAAAACATGTAGTAGAATACAAATTGGCCTAAAATGATGAAAAAATTAGATTTTTACATTTTTTTTATTGGAAATGTTTTATAGCAGAATGTAAAAATATATACATATTTTTTTCAGAATTGTCACTCTTTTTTTGTTTATAGCGCAAAAAATAAAACTCGCATCAAGTTGATCAAGTACCACCAAAAGAAATCTCTATTTATGGGGGAAAAAGGACATCAATTGTATTTGGTTACAGTGTTGCATGACCGAGCAATTGTCCATTAACCTCCCTGGCGGTATTCCCAAGTGTGGCTCAGGTGGGATTTCAATGCCATTAGTGGTAACCCCGAGCCACACCCGGGGTACTGCCAGGGAGCATCGCTGGATCCTGGTAGATGGTACTTACCTTGTCCTCGGAATCCCACGATGTGTCCCTGCAGCATACGGCGGCCGGATCTTCCGCCCGATGCTGTGAGCCCCGACTTCCGTCTCCTGCGACGTGACACTGGGGGGTGGAACCGGCGGCAAATTCAAAATAGTAAAATTCAAATAGTAAAACACACAAACACACTGATTACATTACAAATTAAAATAAATTGACATTAGTTTGCCCCCCAGTGCCCTTTCCTGCAGTTTTACTGTACTTATATACTTATTTACTGTATATATATACAGGGCTTTTTTTCTCAGAGAATAGGTGCAGGAACTCCTCCCTTCTGAGTCACCCCTTAACTCCATCCCCTACCCACCCCCGAGCACCATTCCTTGGTTTCACCTCTTACCCACCTCCCAGTACCACCCCTTTTAGAGAATTAACAAGAAAGGCAATATAATAGATCTAGAAACAATGGACACCCCAGTGACAATAGATCCACCCCTGCAACAATGGACTTCCAACAGCCAGCATCAATAGACCCTCCAGCAGCCAGCAACATTAGTCCCCTCCCTCAACAGTAGATCCCTCCCAGCAATGATTGATGCCCTGCAACATAAGACCCACCCCAGCAATAATAGATACCCCACCAACAACAGACTTCCCCAGCAACAGTAGATCCTCTGTGCAAATAGATCCCCTCCAGCAATACTAGATTACCCAGTAGCCAGCATCAATAGACCCTCCAGCAGCAAGCGGCAAAGACCTCTCCCTCAACAATAAATCCCTCCCAGCAACAACTGACCCACCAGCAACATAAGACCCACCCCAGTAACAATACATCCCCCATGAGCAACAGAAGACCTCCCCAGCAACTATAGACCCCCATCCTCCGCAAAAATAGATCCCCTACAGCAACAATAGATTGCCTATTAGCCAGCATCAACAGACCCTCCAGCACACCCAGCATCCCTTGCCATTACATACATTCAGTTCTGGAGGTGCCGGAACTGCGTTCCCCCGTGTTCCCGCTGAAAAAAAGCCCTATATATATATATATATATATATATATATATATATATATATATATATATATATAAGTACAGTAAAACTGCAGAAAAGGGCACTGGGGGGCAAACTAATGTCAATTTATTTTATTTTGTAATGTAATCAGTGTGTTTGTGTGTTTTACTATTTGAATTTGCCGCTGGTTCCACCCCCCTACATACATACTTTAACTTATTTATAGTTATTTATTATATTATAATTTTTGATTTTGTGTTTTAAACTTTATCATACCCGAGATGTTATAAAGAAGAACACACAATAAAAAAATAGTAATAGTAAATAGTTGGTTTGGGCTGCTCGTCCTTAAGAATTACATGCAAAATAATTGTACCGCTTTCAGCACCTAAAATCGGAAACAATCATACCGCCAGGGAGGTTAAAGTAACACAGTGCCGAATCAAAAAACAATTGCCTGGTCATTAAGCGGGAAAACGTTCCGGTCCAGAAGTGGATAACCATTTAGATATAACAGATCTGGACTTGATTAATTAGTTATTAAACTTTATTAGTTATTAAACTTTTATACAGAAAATGGGAATTTTTGGATCAACTGCAGACACTAGCAACGTTGCAATGATAAAAGTAATAGATTGTTAATGTTATTGATACTATTTTATTATTCACATTATCATAATACTAGATTATATCATTTATATGTTCAGTTGCATTTTGCATTACAGGTGGCATTACACGGGTATTCTGGGCCACATTCTTAATGCATGTGAAGTACAGCAGCTTAAGATAGGATTTTACCCAATACTTCCTGTTCCAAAAAGATTTGTTAAGCAGCCAGAAAATTACAAGCTGTCAGCCTGATAGCTGTAACAATAGCTAAAAAAAAATGATTATATCGAATTGACAATTGATATTTCACCATGAAACCGGCACATCCAAAGGTGGCCTTTACTTCCCACCGGGCACATGCCATTGTTTCATCTGAAAATGCACAATGGCGTTTGCAGAGTGTATCCGACATAAAAAATGTCAACTGAGCACTGCTTGGAAAAAGTAATAATAAGAAGAATTGTGTGGGATTTATGCTGGGTCATTTTGCGCCTCCGTATGAAAAATACTTTGCATGAATGCGTCCCAATTTCCATTAGTTAAATAAGTCATATTCGGGAAAGTAGCACTTGAAAAAGGCAAAACTTGCAGAGCATTTGACTTACAGGCACGCACTTAACTTTCAATGCAATGATTTGCAGGCTTCCTCAAGTTAAATGGAGCCCTGTGAAAATGTCTGAAAGAGAAAAAAAAATAAAAAAAACGTGCAAGCTGTTTATGGCAAGCAATCAGTTTTTGTATTTCAAAGAGCAGATCTGAACATGAAAAGGACAAGCTTGTGGGCTGCTAGGGGTAAGATACAGTTTTAGTCTTGGAGAAAAAAAAAAAGTGAAGGGGGGAAGAAACATGATAAGAATGAAAGGATGGGAGGGAGGGAGGGAGGGAGGGAGGGAGGGAGGGAGGAAGGAAGGAAGGAAGGAAGGAAGGGAGGAAGGAAGGAAGGAAGGAAGGAAGGAAGGAAGGAAGGAAGGAAGGAAGGAAGGAAGGAAGGAAGGAAGGAAGGAAGGAAGGAAGGAAGATATGGAGGAAGGAAGGAAGGAAGGAAGATATGAAGGAAGGAAGGAAGGAAGGAAGGAAGGAAGGAAGGAGAAGGAAGGAAGGAGAGTGAGGGAGGGAGAAAGGAAGGATGAGAGGGAGAGAAGGAGGAAGGAAAAATGGCAGGAAGGAAGGGAGGGAGGGAAGGAAGAAAGGATGGATTTTATAGCTACCATCATTAGCCGGAAGGAAGGAAGGAAGGAAGGAAGGAAGGAAGGAAGGAAGGAAGGAAGGAAGGAAGGAAGGAAGGAAGAAGGAGAGAGGGAGAAATGAAGGAGGAGAGGGAGGGAGGGAGGAAGGAAAAATGGCAGGAAGGAAGGAATGCAGGAAGGAAGGGAGGGAAGGGAGGAAGTAAGGAAGGAAGAAAGGATTTTATAGATACCATCATTAGCCAGAAGGAAGGAAGGAGAGGGAGGGAGGGAGGGAGGGAGGGAGGGAGGAAATAAGGAAGGAAGGAAGGAAGGAAGGGAGGGAGGGAGGGAAGGGAGGAAGCAAGGAAGGAAGGAAGAAAGGATTTTATAGATACCATCATTAGCCAGAATTAAGGAGAGGGAGGGAGGGAGGAAATAAGGAAGGAAGGGAGGAAGGAAGGAAGGAAGGAAGGAAGGAAGGAAGGAAGGAAGGAAGGAAGGAAGGAAGGAAGGAAGGAAGGAAGGAAGGAAGGAAGGAAGGAAGGAAGGGAGGGAGGGAGGAGGGAGGGAGGGAGGGAGGGAGGGAGGGAGGGAGGGGAGGAAGAAAGGATGGATTTTATAGCTACCATCATTGGAAGGAAGGAAGGAAGGAAGGAAGGAAGGAAGGAAGGAAGGAAGGAAGGAAGGAAGGAAGGAAGGAAGGAAGGAAGGAAGGAAGGAAGGATTTTATAGCTACCATCATTGGAAGGAAGGAAGGAAGGAAGGAAGGAAGGAAGGAAGGAAGGAAGGAAGGAAGGAAGGAAGGATGGATTTTATAGCTACCATCATTAGCCAGAAAAGCTAGTGTCAGTGGAAGGAACAATACATGGCAATGATGATTAGGGATTGATATTTACATGTACATAACTGTACAAATTGATAATATAACACCCAAGACATTCATTCAGCTGGCAATAATAATCAAACCTTTAAGAAAGGAGAAAAAAAAAAGAAGAGAAAAGAGTTAGGAAGAGAGACAGAGAGAGTGGGGAAAGAGAGAGACTGAGTGGAGGAAGAGAATGAAAGAGAGACAGAGAGAGTGAGGAAAAGGAAGGGAGGAAGGGAGAATGGAGGAAGGGGAGAGAGAGACAGAGAGGGTAGGGAGAGAAACGGAGAGAGGAACAGAGAGAGCAGAAACAGAGAGAGTAAATAAATAAATGAATGAAAAGAGAAATAGAGAGAGTGGAGACAGAGCGGAGGAGAGAGAGACAAAGAGCAGAGAAAGAGAAGAAATAAGAGACAAACTGAGTGGAGAGAGATAGAATGAAGAAATAGAGCAAGAGAGAGAGTGAAGAAGGAGAAAAAGAGAGACAGTGACTGGATAAAGAGAAGTGGAGAGAAAGACAGCGAGAGTGGAGAAAGAGAGAGGAAAGAGACACAGAGAGAGGAGAAAGATAAGGGAAGAGAGATAAAGAAAGGGGAGAAAAGGAAGGAGGAGAGAGACATAGTGAGTGGAGAGAGTAAAGAAATAGAGGAAGAGATAAAGAAAGAAAAGAAAAAGAAAGGAGAGAAACAGAGAAATCAAAGAAAGAGAAGAGAGACAATGTGAGTGGAGAAGAGTGAGGAAATAGGGGGAGAGAGACAGAAAGCGGAGAAAGATAGGAAATAAGAGAGACTGAGTAGAGAGAGAGAGACAGAGAGAGTGAAGAAATAGAGGAAGGGAGAAACAGAGAAACTGGAGAAAGATAAGAGGAGAGAGAGAGACAAGGGGGGGGGGGGGTGGAGAAAGAAGAGAAGAGAGACAGAGAGACAGAGAGAGTGAAGAAATAGAGGAAGGGAGATACAGAGAAAGTGGAGAAAGAGAAGAGGAGAGAGATAGGGGGGGGGAGTGGAGAAAGAGGAGAAGAGAGATAGAGAGACAGAGAGAGTGGAGAAAGAAAAGAGGAAAGAGCAAGAGAGAAAGGAGAAATTCAAAGTGAAGAGAGATAGAGTAGAGAAGAGGAAGGGAATTCAGACAAATTTCCTTTCGTTATTCGGAGCATTCAGTAAACTTTGTTTACACTGTAATTCAGGTATTCAAATATATCTGAATCTCTGAATAACGAAAAATTCTTCTGAATATTCATTTGGAACGAAACGAACCGTGCATGTCTACTGTGTGTATGGAGCAACAAGTGAAGAGAGACAAAGAGACAGAAAGAGTGAAGCAAGAGAAGAGGGAAGAGACAGAGAGAAAGGAGAAAGACGAGGAAAGAGAGATAAAGAGAGTGAAAAATGAGAGGAAGAGAGAAAGAAAGAAAGAAAGAAAGAAAAAGAAGAGAGACAATGTGAGTGGAGAGAGTGGAGAAAGAGAGTGAGAAAGTCAGAAAGTGGAAAAGGAGAAAGAGAAGGAGATAGACATAACAAGTAAAGAAAGAAAGGGGGGGGGGATAGAAAGTGAATAAAAAGGGAGGAGGGAGACAGAGGGAGTACAGAAATAGAGGGAGAAAGACAGAGAGAATGGAGAAGGAGAAGAGAGACAAAATGAGTGGAGAGAATGGAAGAAAGAGACAGACAGAGAGGAAAAAAAGAAGAGAGACAAAGGCAGTGGAGACAGAGAGGAGGAGAGAAATAGAGAGTGGAGAAAGAGAGGGCAGGAGAAATAAAAATTGTGGAGAAAAAAAAGGGGATAAAAACAGAGAGTGTATGGGGGGGGGGGGATAGACAAAAAGTGGAGGAGAGAAGCAGAAAGGGTGGTGAAAGAGGGAGAAACAGAGAGAGTGAGAAGAGAGAGGGAAGAGAGAGTGATAAAAAAGAGGGGAAGAGAGTGAGAAGAGAGAGGGGAAAGAGAGTGAGAATAGAGAGGGGAAGGGAGAGGAGAAGAGATAGGGTGAGAAAGAGGGGAAGAGAAAATGAAAAGAAAGAGGGGAAGAGAGAGGGGAAGAGATAGGGGAAGAGAGAGTGATAAAAGAAAGCAGAAGAGAGAGTGACAAGAGAGAGGGGAAAAGAGAGGGGAAGAGAGAGGGGAAGAGAGTGAGAACAGAGAGTGGAAGAGGGGGGGAGAGTGAGAACAGAGAGGGGAAGAGAGAGGAGAAGAGATAGGGGAAGAGAGAGGGGAAGAGAGAGTGAGAAGAAAGATGGGAAGAGAGAGTGGGAAGAGAGAGGAGAAGAGAGATTGAGAAGAGAGAGGGGAAGAGAGAGGGGAAGAGAGAGGGGAAGTGAGAGGGGAAGAGAGAGTGGGAAGAGAGAGGGGAAGAGAGAGTGACAAGAGAGAGGGGAAGAAAGAGGGGAAAAGAGAGGGGAACAGAGAGTGAGAAGAGAGAGGGGAAGAGAGAGAAGAGAGAAGGGAAGAGAGAGTGAGAAGAAAGAGTGAGAAGAAAGAGGGGAAGTGAGAGTGGAAAGAGAGAGATGGGAAGAGAGATTGAGAAGAGAGAGCGGAAGAGATAGGGGAAGAGAGAGTGAGAAGAGATAGGGGAAGAGAGAGTGAGAAGAGATAGGGGAAGAGAGAGTGAGAAGAAAGAGGGGAAGAAAGAATAGGAAGAAATAGGGGAAGAGAGAGTGAGAAGAGAAAGGGGAAGAGATAGGGGAAGAGAGAGTGAGAAGAGAAAGGGGAAGAGATAGGGGAAGAGAGAGTGAGAAGAGAAAGGGGAAGAGATAGGGGAAGAGAGAGTGAGAAGAAAGAGGGGAAGAGATAGGGGAAGAGATAGGGGAAGAGAGAGTGAGAAGAAAGAGGGGAAGAGATAGGGGAAGAGATAGGGGAAGAGAGAGTGAGAAGAAAGAGGGGAAGAGAGAGTGAGAAGAGAAAGGGGAAGAGATAGGGGAAGAGAGAGGAGAGTAGATAGGGGAAGAGAGAGTGAGAAGAGAAAGGGGAAAAGAGAGGGGAAAAGAGAGGGGAAGAGAGAGGGAAAAAGAGAGTGAGAAGAAAGAGGAGAAGAGAGAGGGGGAGAGAGTGAGAAAACAGAGGGGAAGAGAGAGTGAGAATAGGGAGTGAGAAGAGAGAGTGGGAAGAGAAAGGGGAAGAGAGAGGGGAAGAGATAGGGGAAATGGGGGAGTCAAAATGTGAAGTGGGAATTATAAAAGAGTGAGGTTGAGTAAAAAGATAAGAGAATGTCAGATAAGAGGAAAAAGGGAAACAGGAGATGTAGAGAGAGGGAGAGACTAGGAGAGAATGGAAGTGGGAGTAGAATGTGTGAGAGTGATCAGTTTGGAGAAAGAGAGAATAGAGAAATTATAAAAGGAGTGAAAGAGACACAGAGGGAAAGTGTTTGTATGATTGATATCTTGAGAACAGAATACACAGCTTTGAAATGTCATTTTACCGGGTCTAGCCTGGTCTTTATGTATCTATTTCACCGATGATGCATCCATATGTTTGTAGATCTGCATGTGGTGCATTATTAGAATAAAGATAAACACAATTACTGATCATTCCTCTTTAAGGAAAATGAGTCAGTCGGTGAATGCCGGCATTAGCATATTGTGGTATTTTGTCTTTTGGTCTTGGCTGAACCACATTAATGAGAACATTTTTGTTGATGTGTTGTCTCCATAGAAACAAGAAATCTGCAAAAAATGTGTCCCTAATAGATTGATGTGAAGAGTCAACAGAGAGAGAGGAATATTTAAGGAGCTCCACTTCATTTGAAACAATACAGAAATTATTTTACACAATGCAGTATTTTGTGAAGGGAAACCATGGTGTGTTTTCAGCAAGTAGAAACTTTAGGAAACCATTGGAACATTTAACTGAAATAATGATGTAAATGTTACTTCATACACACCTTTGTACTGTATGTTTATACAGTAATCTGTATATCAGAGAATGTGATTAGCATCCTTGCCTCTGGCCTGCCAAGATAAGCACAGTTAACTTCATAGAAAATCCATTGTTTTGGACAGGTAAATAGAAAAATATCTCCAAATCTCTATATAGATGGGTGCTGATTGGTCTGTGACCAATGGGCATTGGAGTTCTCATGGTGGGCTATGGATCAACTGGTTTTGGCCAGTATTCAATCTCTTTCCCCCAGGTTTTGGAATGCATATGTGTGGATGATTTCATGGTTTGATATATATATATATATATATATATATATATATATATATATATATATATATATATATATATATATGTGTGTGTATATATATATATATATGTGTGTGTATATATATATATATATGTGTGTGTATATATATATATATATATATATATATATATATATATATATATATATATGTGTGTATATAAATATATATATATATATATATATATATATATATATATATATATATATATATATATATATACATATATATATATATATACATATATATATATATATATATATATATATATATATATGTTATTGATTCGTTTTTAACACAGGTGCTATTTATTTGTGCAATATTCGTGCATGTTATTGGCAAGCAGCTACTAAGGTTTGAGCGTAGTGCCCATGTACATAGAGATTCATTATATTGCATTGGTATGTATTAAGCTATTAAGCTTTGGTCAATGATAATTGTATGGCCACACCCACAGGGGAGGCATTTCCTCCCCCAACCTTAGGGGTCATGTGGAGACTCTTTTTACTATATATATACACCAAGTGTTTAGTCATGGCCCTTAGGCTCTGAGGAAGAGGCACTGCCTCGAAACGCGTTATCCATTTACCTCAATAAGACATTGGACTCCAACATCATGGACGTTGTTTGATGGAGTTGATATGCTGGTTTACATCGCTTGTTTGTGAGTAGACATTTTTAATAATTTATCAATAAAAGCCTACTGAGGATAATGCGCTAGGCTGGTGCACCCTTCTTTTTTGTTTATGTCTACAGTGTTTTGTCGACCACCCCGGCTGTAGAGGGCAGCAAGGCTTAGCCATTAGTGGATGCCAAGTGAGAGTTCCGGGACAGAGCCAGTCTGAGAACCAGATTCTGAGCGCAGGAGCAAGGTGCTAAGCATCGCAATTTTCTTTTTGGAGTATGACCAATGTCCTCCCTGTTCAGCATGTCTGATGTAGTAGAGTGCGGGCTGTGCGTGTCGACAGATGTCTCCAAAATGGCACCACGCCATTCACAGAAGTGACACAACTTATCATCTGCAGCGAATGCGCGGTCTTTTGGGGATGCCAATGACCGGTAATGCAGGCACCATTTTCTCCAATGGGAATTATACAATATAAAAGGATTGATGGAAGCAGAGGCTGTTTATTACTACTTTTCTTAGGTTTTGAGGACTCTTTTCATAGGAATAAAATGACGATTACTTATAAGTATTGGGGACCCCCTTTGTTTTTGTTTTTTTTTGTATTGGGTGGCACAAGACACTTTGTAATTAATAGCCTTGAAAAGAAACCCCTAGTCTTCAGTTTCTCTGCACCTTATCTAAAAGGATGAGAACTGCTAAATGGGAACTGTGATAACTTGCTGTTGCTGGATACATATAAGAATGTAGTTACAGTGCCTTGCGAAAGTATTCGGCCCCCTTGAACTTTTCAACCTTTTGCCACATTTCGGGCTTCAAACATAAAGATATAAAACTGTAATTTTTTGTGAAGAACCAACAAGTGGGACACAATCATGAAGTGGAACGAAATTTATCGGATATTTCAAACTTTTTTAACAAATAAGAAACTGAAAAATTGGGCGTGCAAAATTATTCAGCCCCCTTAAGTTAATACTCTGTAGCGCCACCTTTTGCTGCGATTACAGCTGTAAGTCACTTGGGGTAGGTCTCTATCAGTTTTGCACATCGAGAGACTGAAATTTTTGCCCATTCCTCCTTGCAAAACAGCTCGAGCTTAGTGAGGTTGGATGGAGAGCATTTGTATACAGCAGTTTTCAGTTCTTTCCACAGATTCTCGATTGGATTCAGGTCTGGACTTTGACTTGGCCATTCTAACACCTGGATATGTTTATTTGTGAACCATTCCATTGTAGATTTTGCTTTATGTTTTGGATCATTGTCTTGTTGGAAGACAAATCTCCGTCCCAGTCTCAGGTCTTTTGCAGACTCCATCAGGTTTTCTTCCAGAATGGTCCTATATTTGGCTCCATCCATCTTCCCATCAATTTTAACTATCTTCCCTGTCCCTGCTGAAGAAAAGCAGGCCCAAACCATGATGCTGCCACCACCATGTTTGACAGTGGGGATGGTGTGTTCAGGGTGATGAGCTGTGTTGCTTTTACGCCAAACATAACGTTTTGCATTGTTGCCAAAAAGTTAGATTTAGGTTTTATCTGACCAGAGCACCTTCTTCCACATGTTTGGTGTGTCTCCCAGGTGGCTTGTGGCAAACTTTAAATGACACTTTTTATGGATATCTTTAAGAAATGGCTTTCTTCTTGCCACTCTTCCATAAAGGCCAGATTTGTGCAGTATACGACTGATTGTTGTCCTATGGACAGAGTCTCCCACCTCAGCTGTAGATCTCTGCAGTTCATCCAGAGTGATCATGGGCCTCTTAGCTGTATCTCTGATCAGTCTTGTCCTTGTATGAGCTGAAAGTTTAGAGGGACAGCCAGGTCTTCGTAGATTTGCAGTGGTTTGATGCTCCTTCCATTTCAATATTATCGCTTGCACAGTGCTCCTTGGGATGTTTAAAGCTTGGGAAATCTTTTTGTATCCAAATCCCGCTTTAAACTTCTCCACAACAGTATCTCAGACCTGCCTGGTGTGTTCCTTGTTCTTCATGATGCTCTCTGCGCTTTAAATGGACCTCTGAGACTATCACAGTGCAGATGCATTTATGCGGAGACTTGATTACACACAGGTGGATTCTATTTATCATCATTAGTCATTTAGGTCAACATTGGATCATTCAGAGATCCTCACTGAACTTCTGGAGAGAGTTTGCTGCACTGAAAGTAAAGGGGCTCAATAATTGTGCACGCCCAATTTTTCAGTTTTTTATTTGTTAACAAAGTTTGAAATATCCAATAAATTTCGTTCCACTTCATGATTGTGTCCCACTTGTTTTTGATTCTTCACAAAAAATTACAGTTTGATATCTTTATGTTTGAAGCCTGAAATGTGGCAAAAGGTCGGAAAAGTTCAAGAGGGCCGAATACTTTCGCAAGGCACTGTTTTCCTATGTAGCACTACTCTCTTGGGAGCTGCTGAATACAGGTTCCTCTGGGTTACCATAAGCAACAGTAGAACATTCTGACATGTTTCCAAGTGTTTTTACCTCAGACAAGGACCAGTCCAGTTTCTTTGGTTTTTAGGTTTTATTAGGAACTTGGATAGGAGAAGGGATGAGTGGGATACTCCAACTGAACTGAACTATGCACAATTAGTGATGTCGCGAACATAAAATTCGCTGTTCGCGAACGTGAACATCGGCGAATGTTCGCGAACGCGAACATCGGCGAATGTTCGCGAACCGGCGAACATTGCGAACCACCATAGACTTTAATAGGCAGGCGAATTTTAAAACCCACAGGGACTCTTTCTGGCCACAATAGTAATGGAAAAGTTGTTTCAAGGGGACAAACACCTGGACTGTGGCATGCCGGAGAGGGATCACACAAAAAAAAGTTCTTAAAAATTGTAATTTTTTGATAGAGAGCCAATTATTGGAAAAATTTTAAAAAAATAAAAATAAAAAATTTCTTTGGATTTAGCATCTGGGGGGGTCTAAAAAGTGTACCTGTGAAGTTTCAGCTCTGTAGCATGTCCGGAACCAGAAAAAAATACGAATTAGGGTTAGGACTAGGGTTAGGTTTAGGGCTAGGGTTAGGGTTAGGGTTAGGGTTAGGTTTAGGGTTAGGGTTATTTTTATGGCTAGGCTTAGAGGGTTAGGGTTATTTTTATGGCTAGGCTTAGAGGGTTAGGGTTAAGGTTAGAGGGTTAGGGTTATGGTTAGAGGGTTAGGGTTAGGTTTAGTGTTAGGGGCTAGGGTTAGGGTTACGGTGAGATACTTAGAGTTAGAGTTAGTAGCCCTACCCCTACCCCTCTAACTCTAACCCTAAGCACTAAAAATAACCCTAACCTTAGCCCTGACCCTAACCCTAGCCCTAACCCTAGCCCTGACCCTAGCCCTAACCCTAACCCTAGCCCTAACCCTAGCCCTAACCCTAATTCTATTGTTTTTCTGGTTCTGGACATGCTACAGAGCTGAAACTTCACAGGTACACTTTTTAGACCCCCCAGACAATAAATCCAAAGAAATTTTTTTTTTTTTTCAATTATTGGCTCTCTATCAAAAATGACAATTTTTAAGAACTTTTTTTGTGTGAAGTTTCAGCTCTGTAGCATGTCCAGAACCAGAAAAAAAAGATAATTTTTCAGTAGAGCAGGGACACCTGGACTGTGGCATGCCGGAGGGGGATCCATGGCAAAAGGCCCATGGAAAATTACGTAGTTGACGCAGAGTCGGGTTTTGATCCAAAAAGGGCATAAATCACCTAACATTCCTAAATTGTTTGGAATAACGTGCTTTAAAACATCCAGTGTGTGAATACGATCAGGTATGATGTTTTATCGGTCAAGTAGTGTAAGGGTTACGCCCGCTTCACAGTGACAGACCAAACTCTGACAGACCAAACTCCCCGTTTAACAACAGTCAGTCAGTCCATTTGCACAACCGCAAACTCCCCATTTGCACAAGGTTGGATACCAAGCTAGCCATGTCCCGTTCCTTGTCCTCACTGACATCATTGAAGGTCTCTTCCTCCACCCAGCCACGTACAACACCAAGGGTCCCCGAAAGGTGACAACAAGCCCCCTGGGACGCCTGCTGTGGCTGGTATTCCACCTCCTCAAAGCCACCTTCCTCCTCTGACTTCTCTTCTTCAGACTCCTCTCTCTGCGTTGCCACAGGTCCAGCAATTGACAACGACAAGGCTGCTTCTGGTGGTGATGGGGACCACAACTCTTCCTCTTCATGCTCATCTACAGCCTGATCCAGTACTCTTCGCAGGGCACGCTCCAGAAAAAACCCATATGGGATGAGGTCGATGATGTTGCCTTGGGTTCGACTGACCACCAGGGTTGTCACCTCCGCAAAAGGACGCATGAGCCTACAGCCATTGTTCATGAGCATTCAGTAACGCGGCCAAAAAATACCCAGCTCCGCAGAAAGAATGAAAGAAAATGACTGTTTTTTCTATGAAAAATTATCCTGCGGATCGCTTTTGGTCTGTTCACAATGAAGCAACGACCTTATCATCTGGGGTGTGCCAACACACTCCTAGAGGTGATCGCTTCATTGTGATACGCAAGCCCCTTCACCACGACAAGGTAACGATCACGAAGGGGAATTGACATATGTATGTGCCTTTTTTTTTGTTTTTTTTGCAGCCACAGTGTAGCACCAGAGGCCAGAAAAATTAGGCATGTACACATGCATGAAAAAGTAGGTATTGTTGCAGCCGCTGCTGTAGCAGCGGCCTGAAAAATTGAGGTTTTCAAGGCAGAAAGTGCACTAAAACATTGCGGCTTGAACCGTAGTTGGTGGCGGAGACGTCACGTAAGTCATCCGGCATGCAGAGAATAATTAAAGACAGCAGCGTGTGGACCATTTTTAGGCCAAGGCATCTCAGTCATCACCAGGCCTTTTTTAGTCAAATGCATCCCCCACTGTCAGTCCCTTCGGGATCCATGCCCCATTCATCTTAATAAACGTGAGGTAATCAAGACTTTTTTGACCTAGGCGACTTCTCTTCTCAGTGACAATACCTCCTGCTGCGCTGAAGGTCCTTTCTGACAGCACACTTGAAGCGGGGCAGGCCAGAAGTTCAATGGCAAATTGGGATAGCTCAGGCCACAGGTCAAGCCTGCACACCCAGTAGTCAAGGGGTTCATCGCTCCTCTGCAGTTAAGGCAAGGTAGTCTGCTACCTGTCGGTCGAGTCGTTCTCTGAGGGTGGACCCCGAAGGGCTGTGGCGATGCGTAGGACTAAAAAAGCTCCGCATGTCCTCCATCAACAAGACGTCTGTAAAGCGTCCTGTCCTTGCCGGCGTGGTTGTGGTGGTAGGAGGAGGATTACTTTCACCTCTTCCCCTGTTGGATTCCCGTTGTGCTGTGACATCACCCTTATATGCTGTGTAAAGCATACTTTTCAATTTATTTTGTAGCTGCTGCATCCTTTGCGACTGCCGGTAATTGGGTAACATATCAGAGACTTTCTGCTTATACTGGGGGTCTAGTAGCGTGGCCACCCAGTACAGGTCGTTCTCCTTCAGCTTTTTTATACGAGGGTCCCTCAACAGGCATGACAGCATGAAAGACCCCATTTGCACAAGGTTGGATGCCGAGCTACTCATGTCCAATTCCTCGTCCTCACTGATGTCATTGAAGGTGTGTTCTTCCCCCCAGCCACGTACAACACTACGGGTACCAGATAGGTGACAACGAGCACCCTGGGATGCCTGCTGTGGTTGGTGTTCCTCCTCCTCAAAGCCACATTCCTCCTCTGACTCCTCTTCCTCACACTCCTCTTCCAGTGTTGCCGCAGGTCCAGCAAGCGATGGTAAGGCTGTTTCTGGTGGTGGTGATGGTGACCACAACTCTTCCTCTTCCTCTTCACGCTCATCTACGGCCTGATCCAGCACTCTTCGCAGGCCACGCTCCAGGAAAAAAACATATGGGATGATGTCGCTGATGGTGCCTTCTGTGCGACTCACTAGGTTTGTCACCTCCTCAAAAGGACGCATGAGCCTACAGGCATTGCGCATGAGCGTCCAGTAACGTGGCAAAAAAATTCCCAGCTCCGCAGAGGCTGTCCTAGCACCCCGGTCATACAAACCACTTTTTCTTGTTGGAGCAGGCGGTCGAACATTAGCAGTGTTGAATTCCAACGTGTCGGGCTGTCGCAAATCAAGCGCCTCACTGGCATGTTGTTTCGCCACTGAATATCTGCAAAGTGCGCCATGGCCGTGTAGGAACGCCTGAAATGGCCACACACCTTCCTGGCCTGCTTGAGGACGTCCTGTAAGCCTGGGTACTTCTGCACAAAACGTTGCACAATCAGATTCAACACATGTGCCATGCACGGCACATGTGTCAACTTGCCCAAATTCAATGCCGCCAACAAATTGCTGCCGTTGTCACACACCACTTTGCCGATCTCCAGTTGGTGCGGGGTCAGCCACTGATCCACCTGTGCGTTCAGGGCGGACAGTAGTGCTGGTCCGGTGTGACTCTCTGCTTTCAGGCAAGTCAACCCCAAGACAGCGTGACACTGTCGTATCCGGCATGTGGAATAGCCCCTGGGGAGCTGGGGGGGGTGCAGTTGGTGTGGAGCAAGACGCAACAGCAGAAGAGGACTCAGCCGAAGAGGTTAGCAAAGAGGATGGAGTAGGAGGAGTAGAGGAGGTGGCAGCAGGCCTGCCTGCAAGTCGTGGCGGTGTCACCAACTCCTCTGCAGCAGAGCCACGCATTCCATGCTTGGCAGCCGCCAGCAGGTTTACCCAATGCGCTGTGTAAGTTATATACCTGCCCTGACCGTGCTTTGCAGACCAGCTATCAGTGGTCAGATGGACCCTTGCCCCAACACTGTGTGCCAGACGTGACATGATTTCCTTTTCCACAATAGAGTACAGGTTGGGGATTGCCTTTTGTGAAAAATAATTTCGGCCGGGTACCTTCCACTGCGGTGTCCCAATAGCGACAAATTTTTTGAAGGCCTCAGACTCCACCAGCTTGTATGGTAAAAGCTGGCGGGCTAAGAGTTCCGACAAGCCAGCTGTCAGACACCGGGCAAGGGGGTGACTCTGTGAGATTGGCTTCTTACGCTCAAACATTTCCTTGACAGACACCTGACTGTGGGCAGGTGAGCAGGAACTGCTGAAGGTGAGAGGCGGAGGGGCGGGTTGTTGATAGGGGGCATGGAGGACAGCAGTGGTTGACATGGCTGAAGATGCTGGACTAGGAGGAGGATGGTGGCTTTCAGTTTGTGTGCTGCTTTTACTCATGTGTTGATCCCATAGGCGTTTGTGATGTGAGATCATGTGCCTTCGCAAAGCAGTTGTACCTAGGTGGGTGTTGGACTTCCCACGACTCAGTTTCTTTTGGCACAGGTTACAAATGGCATCGCTGATATCAGAGGCAGACACACAAAAAAAATGCCACACTGTTGAGCTTTGCAAGGACGGCATTCTGGTGGTGGCAACAGCTTGCGTTGATTGGCGTGCTGTCTGGCTGACCCCGGGTGCCGAATCTACATGCTGTCTGACTGCGCCACTAGCTCCTTGCGATGACCTCCTCCCCCTGCTTCCAACTCGTCTCCTCCTCCTCTCTGTCTCCCCATCTGAACTTTCCCCCTCTTCTTCTGCTCTTCGAGCAGGCACCCAGGTGACATCCACAGACACATCGTCATCATCAGCCGCTTCACTTGACAACTCAGCAAAGGCAGCAGCAGCAGGTACAACATCATCATCATCATCACAATGTACGTCCATGTGTATAATGCTGCCTGACTGAGACATATCCCCGTTATCTACATCCTCTGGCACTAATAGTTGCGCATCACTTATTTCTTCCAACTGATGTGAAAATAACTCCTCTGATGGATCAAGTGAAGCGGCTGTGGTGCTAGTGTTGGTGGTGGTGCCGGCGGGCTGGCGAGTGGAAAATTGAGAGGTGCCCGAAGCTGAGCTGGAGGAGGATGGTGCATTAAGGTTCCGAGCGGAAGCTGTAGACGATTGGGTGTCCTGTGTAAGCCAGTCAACTATGGCCTCAGAATTTTTTGAGTTCAGGGTCTGTGGTGGCCTCTGAACACTGGGCATTATTCTAGGGCCTAAGGAAATCACAGCACCACGACCACGACGGCCCTTGCGGGGTGGCCTGCCTCTGCCTGTCATTTTTTTTTTAATGTGTTGTTACTGTTGTACTATGAGTGCAAGGTGCTGTGCCACCCCTATAGGAGTGTTGGGCAGTGGGTACAGTACACTCTGTGGACCTGACAGTCACTGGCAACCAGGCAACTGCAATTAAAAAATATATATATTTTTTTTTACTTTGCAAGCTGCTGTGCCACCTTATATATCAGTGGTGGGTGGGCAGTGGCACAGTACACTCTCTGTGGACCTGACAGCTGTCACTGGCACCCAGGCAACTGCAATTAAAAAATATATATATTTTTTTTTACTTTGCAAGCTGCTGTGCCACCTTATATATCAGTGGTGGGTGGGCAGTGGCACAGTACACTCTCTGTGGACCTGACAGCAGTCACTGGCACCCAGGCAACTGCAATTAAAAAATATATATATTTTTTTTTACTTTGCAAGCTGCTGTGCCACCTTATATATCAGTGGTGGGTGGGCAGTGGCACAGTACACTCTCTGTGGACCTGACAGCAGTCACTGGCACCCAGGCAACTGCAATTAAAAAAAATATATTTTTTTTTTTACTTTGCAAGCTGCTGTGACACCTTATATATCAGTGGTGGGTGGGCACGCAGTGGCACTGCAGTGGGCACAGTACACTCTGTGGACCTGACAGTCACTGGCAGCCCAGGCAACTGCAATAATAAAACTTTTTTTTTTTTTTTCAATTTATTGCAACAAGATGCTGTGCCACCGTATATATATCAGTGGTGGGCAGTGCACTGCAGTGGGTACAGTGCACTCTGTGGACCTGACACAGCACTCACTGCAATTATGACAGAGGAAAAAAAAATATTTTTTAAAATGCCAGGTACTGTGCCTGTGCCACCCGAAATGAGTGTGGTGTGCACACAGTACAGTCTGTGGTAGGTCTGTGGCCTCTCACACACAGCAGGCAGGCAACTGAAGTCACAGTGTACAATAGATATATATATAGAAAAAACTCTATTACCTTACCAGCCCTTAAAAGGGCTTTTGGGGACACTAGATATATATATATATATGTATATATATAAATAAAAAAAAAACCTCAATTACCAGCCCTTAAAAGGGCTTTTGGGGACACTATAAGAAGAAACAACTCAATTACCAGCCCTTAAAAGGGCTTTTGGGGACGCTAGATATATACATATATATATATATATATATATATATATATATATAAATTACACAAATACCAGCCCTTAGAAGGGCTTTTTGGGGTGCTGTCCTTACAGCAGTAGTGGACCAAGAACACTGCAAGACCAGGAACACTGACTAACTGTCCCTAGCTTAACAGCAGCAGCAGCAGCTCTCTCCCTACTCTCACTACACACACTGCTTCAGAATGATCTAAGATGGATGCTGCCCTTGCTTATTTATAGGAGGTGGGAGGGTGTGGGAGGGAGGTATGCTGATTGGCTGGAAATGTGCCTGCTGACTGTAAAGTTCAGGGTCAAAGTTTGCCTCAATGATGTATTATGGGGGGCGGACCGAACATCGCATATGTTCGCCCGCAGCGGCGAACGCGAACATGCGAAGTTCGCCGGGAACTGTTCGCCGGCGAACAGTTCTATACATCTCTATGCACAATAGGCAGGGACAATCTGGAAAAATTTGGATTAATGCTGGCTAACGCTTTGTTGAGCTAGTCATGGCTAGGCCGCTACTTCACTTTGCCCTTGGCTGTGAAAGAGTCCTTAAAGCTTCCTGAGGTATTCCTTTTCATGAGGCAGCTATTCTCTAAGGCAGACTGCACTGCTGAACAACTTCAGGGCCCTTCCTGGTGCCCCCTTTTCCCCCTAATCTTCAGGGCTTGACAACTTGGCACCCTATTTACCATAACACTCTGGGTTAGCTGGCTCCTTGATCCCCTTGACCTCTCTGGAGTGGTCCCCTCTCTTAGGCAGATCCTTAAGTACTCACGACACTGTTTTCCCAGAAGTATTCTGCCCAGCAGCTCCACTAGTCCGCACACTGGATCCACTGCAGCACAGCTCAACCCCTGGGCCCTAGGCCGATGGCCTGGACCACCTTCCTCACTTCAGCAGGAGGAGAGACAGCCGTCCACCTCCTCCTGGGACTTCGCTCCCGCCAAAAGACACCCTGTCACATGCCCCCTCCGGATTTATTCCCAATCCCAGGATGCATTGCAGCCAGGGGAGGACTGGGCCAGGGGGCAGGAGGGAAATTGCCCCCTGGGCCACTCTGATGCCCTGTAAAAAAACTGCACTGCCTCTGCCACAGACATGCCGAAATGATCCCTGGTGAAGAGAAGTAAGAAGTCCCGCTGATGACCTACTGAGTGCAGGATGAAGACAAAGAACAGAGCGCAGCCCAACCCCCCAGCATGGATGGTGTAAACTGTGTCTGAGCAGAGTCCAGTTCCATGCCCCACTGGAGACTCTCCTCTGGCCAGCCCCAATCAAGCTGTCCCAGCTCCCCCCCCAACTGCCCCCTGCTGGCCAGGTTGGGAACGGCCGGTGGGTAGAGAGTACCTGGAGTGGAGCTTCAGCCTGTAATGGGGGTCAAAAGGAGGCTGGGAAGAGGGAGAGTGGGAGGGGGGCCGAGTCGCTGCACCATGGGCCTTTGAAATGTACTTGCCCCCTGGGCTGAAAGTTGTCAGTCAGCCCCTGATTTCAGCAATGCCCACCCACTGGGACAGTCATAAACCCTGGTGTGCTATTGGCTAGGTTTCCTCCACTGTCCAACAAGGCCCCCTCATTGGATACAGTGGGGAGACTCCCCAGATTCAACAGGTCACACCTGGAAGCATGTGACAGGCTAACTAACAGATCAGACCCTCCTGATAAGCAGACAGGGCCACTCTATGCTTTACCAAGCACCTACCTAGGAGGGTGCTACACCTATATTTGATTACATACTTTCAAAATCTTAATAATAGCTATTATGAAGGTACTAGTTCTTACAATTGATCGCCTAGATTATCCTAGTTTATCCATCTATATCTTTATTCATATTATATCTTTAAAGTGACAATATAAGTTTTGACCTATTGGTCTTTGCACATGTTTTGAGTTTCCCTGAGGCAGGGGTGATCCATCTGGTGACAAGCTTAGGTGGCATCTGTCTTTAAAGTCCTAATAAACTACACGTAAGGGTATTTTTTGAAATTATACTTGGTACTGTATTCTCTGAAAGGGGTAGTACTGGGTGGCAAAACCAAAGAAGCTTGAAGGGGTGGAGACAAGGAGTGACCTGGAAGGGAGGAGTTCCTGCACCTATTTTCTGAGAAGACAAACCCTGGGCTTCCCCATCCATGCTAAACAGCTAAACAACATGCTGAATCTCCTGGTCCCGGCTTTCAGAATACTTGAACAGTGACAACAGCTGATTGGTTACAGTCTCTGTTCGGCTGACTTTTGTCGGTCAGCTCCTTCAACTTCTTCTTTTTTTTTTTTTCTTCAATTTCTTAAGCAAATATATATTGAGCTAGGTGGTGATGGCAGGGCCACCTTGGCTTAAATGTTGTCACATTCAAAGGAATTCATATTAATATTTTAGATATGTATGGCTAGCTTGAGTTTGCAGAAACAACCTTGAACATTTATGGGGATCTTTGAAGCACTTTCAAAAAAGCACTATAGCAAAAATGAATGCATTCTGGATATGGTATATTTATTAATTTTTTTCCCCAATAGTGTGAACACAGCCTGAAAGTGCAATCTGAGAGTTAATTTCCCACAATCTATAACATTCAGTATTTAACCGCTTGCCGACTGCTCACAGTATATTTACTGCGGCAGTCAGCCCCTCACAGGCAGAGCGACGTAGTACTACGTCCCTAGCCTGTGAGGCTCTGGGGAGCGAGCGCGTGGTCACGGACTCCCCGCGCGTGTGACCGGCGGACCCGATGTCCGCCGGTCACTCGGCGATCGTCGGTGGAGAGGGAGAAAGGCAGGCGGCTGATGTAAACAAGCCGCCTGTCATTCTCCCCGGTGCAGGAATCGTGATTACACGGTTCTACTATGTAGAACTGTTGATCACTGTTCCTACTCCTGAAGCCACAGCCAATCACAGTTAGAATCACACCCCTAGGGACACACACCACCCCTCCCTCTCAAAAAAAAGTTAACCCCTTCACTGCCAGTGTATTTTTACAGTAACAGTGCATATGTATAGCACTGATTACTGTAGTAATATCACTGGTAACCCCAAAAGTGTAAAAAATGTCAGTCAAGGGTCCGATCTGTCCGCCGCAATGTCGCAGTACCGCAAAAAAAACGCAGATCGCCACCATTACGCGTTAAAAAAAAAAACATCAAAAATGACAAAAATCTTTCCCTTTGTTTGTAAACGCGATAACTTTTGCGCAAACCAATCAAAATATGCTTTTTGCGATTTTTTTTTTACCAAACATATGTAGCAGAAAACAAATTGGCCGAAAATGTTAAAAAATTTTGATTTTTACATTTTTTTGGGGGGGGAATTTCATATAAAAAATGTGAAAAATATTGTTATTTTTGCAAAATTGTCGCTCTTTTTTTGTTTATAGCGCATGATCAACAAATCGCACAGGTGATCAAATATCACCAAAAGAAAGCTCTGTTTGTGGGAAAAAAAGGACATCAAATTCGTTTGGGTACAGCATCGCACGACCGCGCAATGGTCCGTTAAAGTCACGCAGTGCCGAATCGCAAAATAGGCCCTGGTCGGAATGGGGGTAACATCTTCCGGGGCTTAAAAGTGGATAAATCCCTTTTTTTATTTTAAAAGCTATTTCTATATTTGTATTCACATTTACATCCAGACCAAGCTGTCCAGTAAAAGTAACACAGCACTGCTAGACCAGTTCCTACAGCATCCTCTTCTCCATAGTGGTCTGAGGTCCTCATGCCATCAAGACCAAATTAGAGTCCATAGCTCTGCATTTTTTTTTATTTTAAAAGCTATTTCTATACTTTTATTTACATTTACATGCAGACCAAGCTGCCCAGTAAAAGTGACACAGCACTGCTAGACCAGTTCCTACAGCATCTTCTTCTCCATGGTCCAGTGGTCTGAGGTCCTCATGCCATCAAGACCAAATAAGGGTCCATAACTCTGCACTGGATGTGATGACACCGAGGGACAGTCCACTGCCAGACCATGGGGGAGCACCCTCTGCTGGTGGAGCTGGTAAGTACAAGTGCTTTTATTCTCAATTAGAATAGATGAGCAGTGAACCCATGCAGTCCCATGGCAAGGGAGAATTTTCAAGTTTCTCAGATTTCTCTGGTCACTTTGACCCAGACGGCTTCTCCAAGATGCTTCTCCTGACAAGCTCATGTGTGCAATACCTGGGCTTTAGGATTGGATCATCTGTATTTCCCTCAGGAATTGACCAACGGCCATGATCTAACACTGCCTTTTGCTGCTGGGCTTGAATAAGGTTGCTCCAGTTTTATACATTCACATTTACCCACTATCAGGAATTTGCTGCAAGTCAGCTCACCGACCCTGCATGACAGGGACTTGTGTCTGGAGACATTTTTGGCCACCTCTTTTTCATCTCCATATCTGACGCTCCTCCTACCTCTCCGACTTTGCTCAACATTTTCCTTTCCTCCTGACTTGGTCATTTCTTCAGGAAATATATCAGCACTTTGAACTTCATCACTCACACCCCTGATGAAGGGTTTCCTGCAAAGCGTAGGGTGATGGGTGTTCTTTGGAAGTCTATGCTCCACCCTATTCTTGTCTGAATAGACAAGTATTTTATTGTGTTATGTGTCTATATTTCATATTTGCTGTCTTTTTTCTAATCAGTTGATTTTATGTCTACTCAATAAAAACATGTTTTAATGTTATATTTGGTGTTATTTTGGCCTTTAAAAGCCCCATTTCCTATTAGGGGGGTTTTCTTTCGATCCAGAGTTGGACTTTAAGCGTTGTAAATCATAAAAAAATAATATATTTTTTAATACAATATTATGTGTCACTGTTCTTTACATACTGTACAATCAGTAGCCAGGAGGTTTAGCTGTTGACTTTTCACAAAAAGTCAACATTTGTGAATCGATTACAGTGCAACTTTGTCTGCTTAGAATGCATGTTTTGGATAAAGAAGGAGTGTATTCAAAGAACTCAGGGTAGAAATGAAGGTACCAGTATAGTTGCATAATTGGGAAATTGAAAAGTTGACTTTAACCACTTTACCACCGGAGGTTTTTGCTGTCTTACGTCCAGGCCACTTTTTGCGATTCGGCACTGTGCAAATTTAACTCACAATTGCGCGGTCGTGCGACACTGTACCCAAATGAAATTGACGTCCTTTTTTTCCCACAAACAGAGCTTTCTTTTGGTGGTATTTGATCACCTGTGCGATTTTTACTTTTTGTGCTATAAACAAAAAAAGAGCAACAATTTTGAAAAAATAACAATTTTCACATTTTTTATATGAAATTCCCCCCCAAAAAATGTAAAAATCAAATTCTTTTATCATTTTAGGCCAATTTCTTTTCTGCTACATATTTTTGGTAAAAAAAAATTGCAATAAGCGTATTTTGATTGGTTTGCGCAAAAGTTATTGCGTTTACTAACTAAGGGAAAGATTTCTGTCATTTTTGGTGTTTTTTTTTTAACGAGTAATGGCGGCGATCTGCGATTTTTTTTTTGCGGGACTGCGACATTGCGGCGGACAGATCAGACCCTTGACTGACATTTTTGACACTTTTGGGGGTACCAGTGACATTGCTACAGTAATCAGTGCTATAAATATGCACTGTTACTGTAAAAATGACACTGGCAGGGAAGGGGTTAATTTTTATTGGAGAGGGAGGGGTTAATATATGCCTGGTGCTTACTGATGTGTGTGGGGGGAGGTGACTGAGTGACACAGGGACAGATCACAGGTTCAGCTATGCTGACCCTGTCTGTCACTTAGGAGATCCGCCCGCTTGTGTTTACACAAGCTGGCGGATCTCCACACTCGATTCCCTGACGATCGGGGAAGAGCGGCGGTGATCACCGACGCTCCTCCCCTGGCCCGACTCCCGCTGTGACTGAATACAGCGGGAGCGAGCCTCTGGCGGCGCGTGCGCGCCGCCGAGAGAGGGGAGTGTCTGGTGACGTAGGTCTATGTCGCCAGACGATAACGAACCACTTTGCCACAGTACAGTCAACGTGACTGGTCGGCTAGTGGTTAAAGCTCTTTGATAGAAATGTGCTATCAGGAAAAAATGTAAAAAAAGCTATGCAGTATTACAATATTTTTCACTCTTATTTAAAAAAATATGTAAGACAAAAAAAAGGGCACACCAGCCTTGCACATTACCCAAGTGGTGTATTTAATAATACAAAAAAAAGAAGTATACTCAAAAACAACTTAGTGGTAAAAGCATATCAGAGTCCAAAGTATGCACAAAGCAACCAGGTCACCAAGTAAGTTGGAGAACCTTACAGACAGCTGACACGTTTCAAGGGAAGATCCCCACTTCCTCAGAGCCAATTGGCTGGTGCGCCCTCTTTTCTTTGTCTTACAGTGTTCCCTCTGGGTTCTTCCCCGACCCTTAAGAGACAGTAAAGCCTGAGCCCTTATTGAAAGTATTAAGGACCTGTGATCCATCCATTACCATTTCGCTACTCTTGAGCACAGGAGATTGTTGTTCTTACTCTTTAAAAAATAACATATGTAGCAATGTGCAACACAAAGAGTAGGCCCCCATAAAGAGTAGGCCCCCATTGTGGACTGTATCCTTGCACCCCCCCTAAGTACCGACCCTTCTTATTTACTTCCTTTGTCGTTCAGCTTCTTCTTCTCCTTCACTACCCTACTTCTTCTTTTTCTCCTTCACCTTCCAATGAGGAAAATAAGTGCTTTTATTTCAGCAATATATCAATTTTGCCTAAATCACACTACTCAATCTCTGCGAGGATATGATTATGTTGTTTGGCCTGTGTATGGTTTATTAAATCAGCCCTATAGTCTTCTCTAGAACAGAATATCTATTGCCACTTGCTAATTTTTATAATCTGTATGACAGGTCAACTTTGAGACAAATGGAAATGTTGCAAATCGTTTTGTGTCTTTAATGAGCAGAAAGAAGCTTTTCCTCCGGGGAATAGTCTCAAATATTGTCCAGAGCTGTCACTCAAGCCAAATAGCTGCTCTTTGTTGATATTGTAAAGTGATACCATAATTAAGACGTGTAATTACTATCATCCAGGAGAATAAACATTAACTTGTGATAATATGCTTAACACAAGAAGACAGTTAGAGGTCACAAATCCCTTGCATGGTACAATGGTGTCTGAATAAAAAGAAAATAAAACCCATATTGCTTTTCCTGTCTGCCTTTTTATTTATCCTGCTGGCGTATCAACCCCTTACTGTCCTCAATCTGTAGATCAGCTATTCTCATCCAGGGTTCTGTGGAACCCTAGGGTCCCTCCAGAGGTCACAAGGGGTTCCTTGAGCTGTGGCTGATTGACCTCTCATCTGATGGTGCCTATATCGTTCTGGGGGCCAACACTACTTGGAAAAGCCAGCTGCAGGACACCATTGATCTGTTAGTTGGGTACCAATGCCCCCCCTGGGTACCAATGTAAAGAGCATTTTTCCCCAATGACCACAAATAAAATGGTTTTAAAAGGTGTTTCCTGAGACCTGAAAATGATGTCAAGGATTCCAGGTTGAGAAAGTCTGTTGTAGTTTAACGTTCCCCTGCACATTGCTTAGTGTTGGGGGAACATGAGTCTACAACTACCCTTTGTATTGCACCCATCCTTGCCACAATTGAGAACCAATCACAGTGGTTCCTAATTATATAGTCAAGCTATAACATATGGTGCTTTTCCACTGCATGGAACCGAATGGTTTGGCTCGCTTTTGTGTTTTTCCACTGCTGGTACTGAATGGTACGGTGTAGGAACGGTTCGGTACGGTATGGTAGGGCAGCGCTTTTCCACTACATGGAACCGAACGGTACGGCTCTCTAAAACAGTACCACCTCGATTGTGGTTCCAAGAGGTACCATACCGGTACCATATCCCACAATCCTTTGCATGCAGCTGACTGTTTGTCACTAGTAGCCACTGATTGGTCAGAGAATCGTTGTTATCCCACCCCCTTACTTTAGTACTACTTTTAGTGGAAAAGCAAGCCATACCAAACCGTACCGAACCGTTCCAACACCGTACCATGCGGTACCATGCCTTGTTGCATAAGGTTAAGGGATGCCCGGTTCTACAAACACCCCATATAGCTCTTCTTAATGTGCTAGTAGAAAAGACCCCTAAATACTCCCAACGGTTGATCATTTTCATTCTCCTGGGCACCAAAATGATGATAGTTAGGGCATGGAAGCCGTCTTTGCTGTTCCTCGCACAGGTGAAGAAGATAATGATGTAGATTATGATCCGTGAGCACATTGTTAGCATTTTGAGATACAGTCACACAGTTTAAAAAGTCCTACAATCCCTGGACTCATTATATGCACTTATTCCATGATCCATAGCTTATATGTAAGGGCGTTAAGGGCGAGTGTCTCCATTTCTGATACGCTTCTTTCCTCTTTTCTCCTCCCTCCCTCCTTTTATTCATGCCTTTCTCTTTTTGGCTCTTCTACTTCTGGATTTCAAAGCTGACCGTTCTTCTCCCTGGAATGATCACAGAGCTCCTGTGATCCTTCTATATAGGAACACAGGTCTCTGTGATCATTTCACAAGCCACGCCCCCCACAGTTAGAAACACGCCCCTAGGTACACATTTAACCCCTTGATTATTATTATTTATTATACATGATTTATATAGCGCCAATAGTTTGCGCAGCGCTTTTGTAACGCTCCTGCGTTTCATGTATGGTGTGGATTTTCAGCTGCAGAAATATTCCACTTCAGTAGTCATGTAAGAGAGATGCTGAGATACCATTCCCAACCTCAATGACTCATCATGTGTGGAAGGTCTTAATTCAGCTAGTAAATACACACACTCAACAAGCTGGTTCCTAGAGTGACTTTATGTATGTAGTAACACAGTGATGAAGATTTAAGAGACAGGTTGAGTGGAGGTGGTAGGTGACAGACACTTGAAGGTAAGACAGTAGCAGATGGATGCAGGTAGGTTTAGCAATCATGTATGGTAGCAGATGACAGAGTAGCAGGTGGACATACAAGAGAGATCAACCCAGTGCAGGAATAAGTAGCAGTAGTCTTAAGAGCTAGCAATCTAGATATGCAGATGTGATAAATAGTCTTTACTATGCAGAGCTAGATAGTGTAAGCTTAGTATAAGTTTATAGAGGGTTCCCCTGCGGGGTACTTAGCACTAATAGCAATACAGCCGAAGGTTGGTTCAGGAGGAGCGGATGATCCGGAAGCGGGATGCAGGGATCAGCGCAGCGAGGTTCCGTCAGCAAGGTATGCTTGCAAGCACGAAAGCTTCAAGCCAAGTTAGCATCCAGGTAAGGGTGTTTGAACGAACACATGTGAGTGAGAACCGGCGATTTAAATAGCCATCTAGTCCGGCGCTGAGTGATGACAGCTTCAGTCTTAAAGGTGTATGCGCACCTTTCCAAAAGAGAATGGTGGGGCACATACACTTGTGAAAAGAGTAATTTAGGGTACCAAAGGTACCGGAACATTACAATATCCCCCCCTTAAGGTCGGCTCCTGAAGGCCTCTGGAGCTGGTTTGTCTGGGTATCTCGCATGAAAATTGCGGATTAATCTAGGGGCATGTA
This sequence comes from Pelophylax lessonae, assembly GCF_965119305.1. Taxonomy (NCBI): domain Eukaryota; kingdom Metazoa; phylum Chordata; class Amphibia; order Anura; family Ranidae; genus Pelophylax; species Pelophylax lessonae. Next base: position 533,153,687 of record NC_138772.1, on the reverse strand, counting down.
TTTCAGAGGTGTTTAGCCAGGTGTCGTCTTGGGGCCCATAGTTCTTCCATCTAACCAAGTACTGAAGTCTTCTTCTGTAGATACGAGAATCCAAAATCTCTTTTATCTCGTATTCTTCTCCACCTTCAACTTGTACAGGAGGCGGAGGTGGAATATTTGGCCTTATTCCTTGGTCCGGAACATGGGGCTTCAGTAGCGACACATGGAAAATGGGATGGATTTTTAGGTCTATTGGCAATGTAAGCTGTACTGCAGGTTTTCCAATAAGTTTTTTGATTGGGAAAGGTCCCAAGAACAGAGGTCCAAGCTTTTTGCTAGGGATCTTCAGTCTTAAGTTTTTTGTTGAGAGCCAAACGAGGTCCCCGATAGTGTACTGTGGAGAAGGTCTTCTGCGAAGATCATAGTACTTCTTTTGTTGACTGTGAGCGTGTGCAATGGTAGTATTTAATAAACCCAGAGAATCCTTTATTTGGGTAAGATAGTCTGAGGCTACTGGGTTGTTTGAAGGAAGGATGCGGGGTGGAAGAATAGAGGGATGAAACCCATAGTTCAAGTAGAACGGACTCTGCTTGGTCGTACTGTGGGTTGCGTTGTTGTAGGCAAATTCTGCCAGAGGGAGAAGATCCACCCAATCATCCTGTTGGTAAGAAGTGTAACAACGTAAATACCGCTCGATGCATTGGTTGACTCTTTCAGTCTGTCCGTTGGTCTGCGGATGGTAAGGAGAAGTGAGCTTCCGCTCGATCCGTAGTATGTGACATAGTTCTTGCCAGAACTTAGAAATAAATTGGGATCCACGGTCAGACAGAAGAGTTTTTGGGATACCATGTAATCTAAAGACATGTTTCATCAGGAGTTCTGCCGTTTGTTTGGACGAAGGTAGTCTGCGAATAGCAATGAAATGTGCCATCTTTGTCAGATGGTCCACTGACACCAAGATGGTATTAAATCCTTTGGAAAGAGGCAATTCTACGATGAAGTCCAAGGACAAAACTTCCCATGGAGTTTGGGGTATTGGTAGACTGCATAGTAGACCGGATGGTCTCGTAGTGTCAATTTTGGACCTGGCACAGACATTGCATGAAGAGACGAATTTTTGTATAGATGTTTTCATGTCAGGCCACCAGAATTGCCGGGAAATCAAATTAAGAGTCTTTGTCATACCCATATGTCCTGCCATAGGCACATCATGAGATAATTCCAAGATCTTGGTGCGTAGGGTAGGTTGTATGTAAAGTTTGTCGTTGTAGTAGAGGAAGCCTTCTGCATCAGTATTTAGTTGTGGTGGGGGTGAATCCAAACTTATACCATGCAAAACCTCTTCCTTCAAGGAACGGACAACTCCAATAATGCGTTTGTGAGGTATTATAGGAACGGAAGGGATTTCAAAGTAGTTTTCTTCAGTTAGTCGTGATAGTGCATCCGCCTTTTTGTTCTTATCTGCAGGTGTGTAAGTCACTAGGAAGTTAAACCTTAGAAAGAATAGTGACCATCGTACCTGTCGATGCGAGAGAGTTTTGCTAGTCTGAAGATATTGGAGGTTTTTATGCAGGGCCGGTGCAAGGATTTTTGCCGCCCTAGGCAAAATAAAAATTGCCGCCCCCCCCCCATATGACCTACCTTCACTACATCAGCCAAGAGCCAGAAGATCTCTGCATTACGCAAGTGTGAGCACAGTGGTTGATGTAGTGAGGTGGGAAGCAGTTTAAAGGAACACTGATGGGGGGTAATTTCTGCTGTGACCTGTGTACAGTCCCCACCAACCTCAGCTTCTCCTCCCGGTTGGTGGTTGGTAATAATGCAGCTTCACCGCCATCCATGTGAATAAGGTCATGGAGACAGCCAATCACAGATCACCATCAGTCAGACGAGGTCAGCATTTGGGTAGACGGGGACACTGTCCATTATACACAGCCCCCCCCCCCCATATAATACAGCACACCTCCCATATCACACAATACAGCCCCCCCCCCATATAATACAGCACACCTCCCATATCACACAATACAGCCTGCACAAAACAACCTCCCCATATCATACAATACAGCCCCCTCCATATCATACAGCCCCTCCATATCATACAATACAGCCCCCCCATGATACAATGCAGCCCCTTCCATATGATACAATGCAGCCCCCTCCATATGATATATGGAAGGGGCTGCATTGTATGATATGGAGGGGGCTGCATTGTATGATATGGAGGGGGCTGCATTGTATCATATGGAGGGGGCTGCATTGTATCATATGGAAGGGGCTGCATTGTATGATATGGAGGGGGCTGCATTGTATCATATGGAGGGGGCTGCATTGTATCATATGGAGGGGGCTGCATTGTATCATATGGAAGGGGCTGCATTGTATGATATGGAGGGGGCTGCATTGTATGATATGGAAGGGGCTGCATTGTATGATATGGAAGGGGCTACATTGTATCATATGGAGGGGGCTGCATTGTATCATATGGAGGGGGCTGCATTGTATCATATGGAAGGGGCTGCATTGTATCATATGGAGGGGGCTGTATTGTATGATATGGAGGGGGCTGCATTGTATCATATGGAGGGGGCTGCATTGTATCATATGGAGGGGGCTGCATTGTATGATATGGAAGGGGCTGCATTGTATGATATGGAAGGGGCTACATTGTATCATATGGAGGGGGCTGCATTGTATCAAATGGAGGGGGCTGCATTGTATCATATGGAAGGGGCTGCATTGTATCATATGGAGGGGGCTGTATTGTATGATATGGAGGGGGCTGCATTGTATGATATGGAAGGGGCTGCATTGTATCATATGGAGGGGGCTGCATTGTATCATGGGGGGGGCTGTATTGTATGATATGGAGGGGGCTGCTATGATACAATGCAGCCCCCTCCATATGATACAATGCAGCCCCCTCCATATGATACAATGCAGCCCCCTCCATATCATACAATGCAGCCCCTTCCATATAATACAATGCAGCCCCCTCCATATCATACAATGCAGCCCCCCCCATGATACAATGCAGGCAGCCCCCTCCATATCATACAATACAGCCCCCCCCCATGATACAATGCAGGCAGCCCCCTCCATATCATACAATGCAGCCCCCCCCCCCATGATACAATGCAGGCAGCCCCCTCCATATCATACAATACAGCCCCCCCCCCCATGATACAATGCAGGCAGCCCCCTCTATATCATACAATACAGCCCCCCCCCCCATGATACAATGCAGGCAGCCCCCTCTATATCATACAATACAGCCCCCCCCCATGATACAATGCAGGCAGCCCCCTCCATATCATACAATACAGCCCCCCCCCCCATGATACAATGCAGGCAGCACCCTCTATATCATACAATACAGCCCCCCCCCATGATACAATGCAGGCAGCCCCCTCCATATCATACAATACAGCCCCCCCCCATGATACAATGCAGGCAGCCCCCTCCATATCATACAATACAGCCCCCCCCTCCATGATACAATGCAGGCAGCCCCCTCCATATCATACAATACAGCCCCCCCCTCCATGATACAATGCAGGCAGCCCCCTCCATATCATACAATACAGCCCCCCCCAATATCATACAATGCAGCCCCCCATGTATGAAGAGTGAGGCCAGTGTCCGGGTGGGGGAGTGTACTGTGTTGTCTGTGTGAGGGGTGGGAGAGGACGGGACACACATCGTCTCACCTTGCATGCTGTCCTCGGCATGTGATGGGGGATGGGAGACTGTCCGGTGTCCAGCAATCTGCTTCTGCCAGAAGTTGAACACGGAGCAGAGGGGGGGGGGGGCGTCTGGAGAGGCACAAGCCCAGCTCCCTGAGTGTGATTGGAGATCGGCTCCTGATCTTCCTCAAGCAGAAATCAGCTGGAGGGGCGGAGACCGGAGTGCAGTGAGCGCCGAGCTGGATCCCCAGGATTCTATGGAGGGCACTTCTGGCGCCCCGACTATTCTAATGTGCGCTCTAGACAAGTGGTGTGTGCTGCCTGAGGCTCGCTTGCTGTAGCGCTCAGGCGGCACAGCATGAGGAGTGCCACACCGGCTGGTCCACTACTGATTCGGGGTGCAGGATGGCGGCGCCCCCTGTTAAGCTGCGCCCTAGGCAGCTGCCTTAGTCGCCTTACTGGTAGCGCCGGCCCTGTTTTTATGGTCCGTGTATATAATTATTGGTAATTGGGTGCCTTCGAGTAAATGTCGCCAATTCTCCAGAGCCAATTTTATAGCAAGCAGTTCCTTTTCACCCACGGGGTAATTTATCTCGGGACTGCTTAGGGATTTAGAAAAAAAGGCGACTGGATGAAGTGGTGAAGTGTGGGTTGGTCGTTGGGAGAGTATTGCTCCTACTGCCATGTTTGACGCATCTACCTCCAGAATGTATTGGAGGGATGGGTCTGGATGGCGTAATATGGGAGCGGAAGTAAACCTTGTCTTTAACAGGTAAAAAGCTTTATTTGCTTCATCTGACCATTTGAATGTTTTTTTTATGCTAGTGAGCTGTGTGAGGGGTCTCACAATAGCAGAAAAGTTTTTAATGAACTTCCTGTAGAAATTTGAAAATCCCAGGAATCGCTGTAGCGCCTTGCGTGTGGTTGGTGTAGGCCAATCCTGAATGCAGGATATTTTACTCATGTCCATCTCGATTCCTGTTTTGGATATGATGTAGCCTAGAAAGAGTACCTCGTCTTTATGAAACAAGCATTTCTTCAGTTTCACATAAAGGTTATGTGCAAGCAATCTCGATAATACAAGTCTTACATGTCTTATGTGTTCAGACAGGGATCGTGAATATATAAGTATATCGTCCAGATATACCACAACACAGACATCTAGTAAGTCTTTAAAAATATCGTTTATAAATCGTTGGAAAACTGCAGGGGCGTTGCATAGCCCGAATGGCATCACAAGATATTCGAACAATCCGTATCTGGTTCTGAATGCAGTCTTCCACTCGTGTCCATCACGGATTCAAATGAGATTGTATGCTCCTTTCAGGTCTAATTTTGAAAAATAGGTAGCTCCACGCACCTGCTCAATGAGCTCAGGGATAAGCGGTAGAGGATAGCGATCTTTTATTGTGATAGCATTCAATTTCCTGTAGTCGATGATAGGTCTGAGACTTGAGTCCTTATTGCGAACAAAAAAGAGTCCTGCTGCTGTGGAAGAAGTGGAAGGTCTAATAAAACCTTTTTCCAAATTCTCATCCAAATAGGTTTTGAGATGGGAAAGTTCATCCTGTGAAAGAGGATAAACATGACCGAACGGCAATTTGCTATTTGGGAGTAGATCAATGCTACAATCATAGTCTCGATGAGGAGGTAATGCTTGAGCATTTTTCTCAAGAAAAACCTCAGAAAGATCCTGATAACATAGTGGTGCAATCTCATCTGTCACCATAGACAGAATCTTCCCGGAAGAAGGGAGGTTACACGTATCCTCGCAATAGCAAGAGAGGAAGGCCAAGGACCGTTCCTTCCAATCTATGGTTGGTTGGTGTGTGTGTAACCAGGGAAGTCCCAACACAATGGGAAAGTGGGGTGAAGGTATTAAATCGAAGGTAGTAGTCTCCCTATGAGACTCGTTAATAGTGACTAGAAGTGCTTGTGTCTGATCGGTGATCGGACCAGAGGATAACGGAACACCGGTAATAAGACTTACTGAGACAGGTTTAAGTTTAGAAATAATAGGAATTTTATTTGAAGCAGCAAAACATATATCAATATAATTTCCACAAGATCCTGTGTCAATCATGGCCTTAGTAGTAATCCTGTTCTGGTCCCACTGTAATGTCAAACAAACAAAAATGTAAGGGTTAGTGAATGAAGTTGTCAATCCCCCTAGGAGGACATGTGAACACTCACCCTTCTTTTTGTTGACTAGGGGACAGACATTTATCTTGTGATCCGGGGATGCACAGTACAAGCAAAGATTTTCATATCGTCTTTTGGCTTTTTCCATAGTTGATAGCGGTGGGCGTATGGTTCCTACCTCCATAGGAACGGGGTTAACGGCCGGAATCCGAGAGGAAACGGATAATGGCATTCCCATTTTCTCAGCCTTTCTTTCTTGTAGTCTTCTATCTATGGTAATACTGAGTTGTATTAATGCATCCAGGGTTTTTGGTAGATCCGCTCGGGCGAGCTCGTCCTTAACGGCTTCTGATAGGCCAAGCCTAAATTGGGTTTTCAGAGATGCATCATTCCATTCTGAATCAAGGGTCCATCTCTTGAATTCCGCGACAAAGTCTTCTACAGGCCTCCTTCCTTGTTTCAAGGATCTTAATTGAAGATCGGCAGTACTCTGCCTATTGGGGTCATCATATAGGCTAGTGAGTTCTGCTAGGAACAAGGCATAGGAGTTGAGAAGCTGGTCGTTTTTCTCAAAAAGAGAGTCTGCCCAGGCTCGAGCATCGCCTGTTAGGTAAGAAATAATAGTACAAACCTTAATGTGATCAGTAAGGTAGGTACGAGGTTTTAGCAAAAAAAGTAACTCACATGCGTTTTTAAATTCGCGAAATTTTTGCGATCGCCTGTAAATACCAAAGGGGGATTTATCTTGGGTTCAGGGGACTGAGCAGAGGTAAGTTGTGTCAGTCTAATTACCTGCTGCGACAGAGCCTGATTGTCTTCTTTTAATTCAGCAAGTGCGTGTATTAACGCAGTTACTTGCTGTTTTAATTGTGTCACCTGAGTGGTTATTTCTGCTGAATCCATTTGTGGGTTCGTTCAATCTGTAACGCTCCTGCGTTTCATGTATGGTGTGGATTTTCAGCTGCAGAAATATTCCACTTCAGTAGTCATGTAAGAGAGATGCTGAGATACCATTCCCAACCTCAATGACTCATCATGTGTGGAAGGTCTTAATTCAGCTAGTAAATACACACACTCAACAAGCTGGTTCCTAGAGTGACTTTATGTATGTAGTAACACAGTGATGAAGATTTAAGAGACAGGTTGAGTGGAGGTGGTAGGTGACAGACACTTGAAGGTAAGACAGTAGCAGATGGATGCAGGTAGGTTTAGCAATCATGTATGGTAGCAGATGACAGAGTAGCAGGTGGACATACAAGAGAGATCAACCCAGTGCAGGAATAAGTAGCAGTAGTCTTAAGAGCTAGCAATCTAGATATGCAGATGTGATAAATAGTCTTTACTATGCAGAGCTAGATAGTGTAAGCTTAGTATAAGTTTATATAGGGTTCCCCTGCGGGGTACTTAGCACTAATAGCAATACAGCCGAAGGTTGGTTCAGGAGGAGCGGATGATCCGGAAGTGGGATGCAGGGATCAGCGCAGCGAGGTTCCGTCAGCGAGGTATGCTTGCAAGCACGAAAGCTTCAAGCCAAGTTAGCATCCAGGTAAGGGTGTTTGAACGAACACATGTGAGTGAGAACCGGCGATTTAAATAGCCATCTAGTCCGGCGCTGAGTGATGACAGCTTCAGTCTTAAAGGTGTATGCGCACCTTTCCAAAAGAGAATGGTGGGGCGCATACACTTGTGAAAAGAGTAATTTAGGGTACCAAAGGTACCGGAACATTACAGCTTTACAATGTGAGGGAAGACAATACAGTTACAATACAGTTCAAAACAGGAGGAACTAGAGAGCCCTACTCAATAGAGCTTACAATCTAGAAGGAAGAGTCAAGTGAAACAAAAGGCAATAACCGTAAGGGATGGGTTGATGGAGAAAATGGAGGTACATTTGTTAGGTGTGGGTAGGACAGGCTTCTCTGAAAAGGAGGGTTTTCAGAGATCGCCTAAAAGCTAATAGAGTAGGAGATAATCGGACAGATAAGGGTAAGGAGTTCCATAGGATTGGAGAGGCTCTGGAAAAGTCCTGGAGGCGAGCATGGGAGGAGGTGACGAGGGGGCTAGAGAGCAGGAGATTTTGAGCGGAACGAAGAGAGTGATTAGGTATTTTGAGACCAGGCTAGTGATGTAGGTGGAGGCTAAGCTGTGGATTGCTTTGTAAGATGTTGTAAGTATTTTGAATTTAATTTGTTGGGTGAGCAGAAGCCAGTGGAGGGCTTGACAGAGCAGCGGACACTGAGTGATTGGTAAGGTGGATGAGTCTGGCGGCAGCATTCATGATGGATTGAAGGGGGGATAGCCTGTGTAGAGGTAAGCCAATGAGAAGGGAATTGCATCACCGACAGTGTTAACCCATTCCCTGCCAGTGTCATTATTACAGTAACAGTGCATATTTTTAGCACTGATTACTGCAGTAATGTCACTGGTCCCCCCCAAAAGTGTCAAAAATGTCATTTAGGGGTTCGATCTGTCCACCACAATGTCGCAGTCCCACAAAAACTTGCAGATCGCCGCCATTACTAGTAAAAAAAAAAACAATAAAAATGACATAAATCGTTCCCGTTGTTAGTAGACGCGATAACTTTTGCGCAAACCAATCAAAATACGTTTATTGTGATTTTTTTATTACCAAAAATATGTAGCAGAAAACAAATTGGCCTAAAATGTTAAAAAATTGTGATTTTTAACGTTTTTTTTTTGGGAATGTTTTATAGCAGAATGTGGAAAATATATATTTTTTTCAGAATTGTCGCTATTTTTGTTTATTGCGCAGAAAATAAAAATTACACAGGTGATCAAATAACACCAAAAGAAAGCTCTATTTGTGGGAAAAAAAGGCCATCAATTTTGTTGAGGTAGAGCATCGCATGACCGCGCAATTGTCCGTTAAAGTAACACAGTGCCGAATCGCAAAATATGGCCTGGTCATTAAGGGGGCAAATTCTTCCGGTCCAGGAGTGGTTAAAGAAGAACTCCAGTATTTTTTTTTTTTTTAATTCACCAACTACAAATATTGTAGCTGCTGAATTTTATGAAACAGACACTCACCAATCCTGGGGTACAGTGCTGTCTTCACCAGGGCTGTTTTTTGGCTGGTCTTCCGATCCTGACAATGCCATCTTGGTTGTGGGAGCTGGCTGTGACATCTTGCTGTGCATGCATTAGATAACACTGCACTGTCAGATTGGTCTGTGTAGTAGAAAAATTCTCCTGCGCTCGAGTATAACATAGGCCGGAGGGAAGATACTTCAAACTTGAGTGGACAAAGCTTGTGGTTTTGCTTTCCCTTCAGGATTAAGGGTGTCCGAAACCAACTAGGAAACAACGAAAAAAAACAAAAAGGGCGCACCGACCTAGTGCATTACCACTAAAAATTTATTAAAAATATTAAAAAGTATACATTATACTCACAAAGCAGGTGTGTAGAAAAACACACATCAACATAATACACATAAAGTCTCCAAGGTAGCCAAGGGACCGCACTGTGCTGAATGGTATGCAGTGTGCTGCATGAGGCTGCTGTGTCTCGGCTGACGGGTTTCAGGGGCGAGCCCCCTTCCTCAGAGCCAAAAAGAGTTGACTATATGTGTATTATTTTGAAGTGTGTTTACTTGGATTTCGCTAAGGCGTTTGATACAGTTCCCCACAAGCGCTTAATTTATAAAATAAGGTCTGCAGGTATCGACAGCAGGCTTTGCTCTTGGATACGGAACTGGCTAAAAGGGCGTGTCCAAAGGGTGGTAATAGCGCATACTCAGACTGGTCTGAGGTAGTAAGCAGGGTGCCCCAGGGCTCAGTCCTGGGACCAACCTTGTTCAATTTATTCATAAACAGCATTGAGGACGGGATCAGTAGTTCGTTATCAGTTTTTGCAGATGACACAAAATTGGGCAGGGCAATAACTGCACAGCATGAAGCAGATATCCTACAGAATGACCTGGACAAAATTACAGAGTGGGCAACGACATGGCAAATGAGGTTTAACGTGAAGTGTAAGGTTTTGCACTTGGGGACTAAAAACATAAAAACACAATACACGTTAGGGTTAGGAGGGGAACCCTTGGGGGAATCAAAAATGGAGAAGGATCTGGGAGTCTTGGTTGATGATAGATTAGGCAACAGCATGCAATGTCAAGCGGCAGCTGCCAAGGCTAGCAGAATATTAGCATGCATAAAGAAAGGGATGTATTCCAGAGATAAGACTATAATCCTTCCACTTTATAAAACTCTGGTCCGACCGCATCTGGAGTATTCTGTCCAGTTCTGGTCGCCAGTCCTCAGGAGGGATGTGTTGGAGCTGGAGAGAGTCCAGAGAAGGGCAACTAAACTAATTAGGGGATTGGAGGACCTTGACTATGAAGAGCGTCTGCAATCGCTCGATTTATTCTCCCTGGAGAAGAGACATCTGAGTGGGGACATGATAGCAATTTATAAATATCTAATGGGGATCCCAGCTTAGAAAAAAAGCTGTTCATTCGAAGGGATTGCATGAGGACAAGAGGGCATACAATGCGATTAGAGGAGAAGCATTTTAACCTCATGCAACGTGGGCGGTTCTTTACTGTTAGGGCTACAAGATTGTGGAATTCTCTACCACAAGAGGTGGTTTCTGCGGGTAGTATGGCAGCTTTCAAAAGACTCTTAGACTTACATCTCAAGGATCAGAACATTCAGGGCTATGCGAGATGATTACAGCCACACACACCTACACAGGTTGAACTGGATGGACTATTGTCTTTATTCAACCTCACCTACTATGTAACTATGTAACTATGTAAGGTCGGTGCGCCCTTTTTCTTTTTTTCGTTGTTTCCAGATTGGTCTGTGTGACATGTCCCAGGAGGTTGTGGGTTGGTGGTGGTGCTGGACAAGCATTCATAATTCTCACCAAGGTGACAATTGTAGAAGAGGGAGTATCTGTCAGAAAAAAGGTATCTGCTCCCAAAATAAAAAACAACTAAATGTGTTGAAGAGGGGTAGAGTTGGATTATCGGTAATTTCACTTTTAAGTAAAGATCCACTTTACATTATACCAATTTACAGCGCTGATTACTTACAAAGCTGTATTTACAACAGATTACTTGTAGGCAAGTGCCTAGAGCAGGGATAGGGAACTTATGGCTCGCGAGCCAGATGTGGCTCTTTTGATGGCTGCATCCGGCACGCAGACAAATCTTTAATAAAGGGGGGCGTGTCCGGACGTGAGCCGCGCTGGACGTGTAGTCCCAGAGCTCCACTGCATCTACCACTCATTCCAGTGCCATCCGCATAGCTGTGCCTGGTGCCAAGGAGATTTCTGCACCCATCAACGGTACACTTTGTGGGCTACCCACCGTTACCCTCAGCTCGTCTCTGGGTGACCGGATTGCCGCACTACAGACCCCGCGGCCTACTCGTGGTACCGCCTCCGGCTCATGTGCTGTGCATCTGAGGGCCTTGGCAATCACCGCCCGGTAAGGAGACCTGCCATCTGCTCCCTTTGCCCCAACAGACTTGATTTCCTTCCCCTCTGACACCTGGGGACTCGCGGGAGCTGCCTCTCACATCCACTTTTGAGGCCTTCAGCAGCCAGCTACTATTTTCTCAGGGCCTATATTCACCTCCATCACTCGTAGGCGCTTCACCACTCCAGCCTGATTGCATACCTGCCTGCTCTGCTCTCTTCCCGACTGGACTCCAGGCACTTTCACATGGCTCCTTCTACTCACTGTATAGCTGCGGCCCATGAATATGAATATTAACCGCTTGCCGACCGCCGCAAGTAGATTTACTGCGGCGGTCAGCCCCTGCCAGGCAGAGTGACGTTAATTAACGTCACTAGCCTGGGAGGGTCTGGGGAGCGAGCGCGCGCCCGCGGAGGCGCGCTCCCACTCCCGCGCGATCACGGACCCCCCCGCGCGTGTGACCAGCGGACCCGATGTCCGCCGGTCACTCGGCGATCGTCGGGGGAGAGGGAGAATGTCAGGCAGCTTGTGTAAACAAGCCACCTGTCATTTTCCTCGGTGTAAAGACACTAATCACACAGATCTACTATGTAGATCCGTTGATCAGTGTCCTTACAGCTCTAGCCACAGCCAATCACAGTAGAAAGCACGCCCCTAGGGACACACACAGCCCCTCCCTCCCAAATAAAGTTAACCCCTTCACTACCAGTGTATTTTTACAGTAACAGTGCATATGTATAGCACTGATTACTGTAGAAATGTCACTGGTAACCCCAAAAGTGTCAAAAATGTCAGTCAAGGGTCCGATCTGTCCGCCGCAATGTCACAGTACCGCAAAAAAAATCGCAGATCGCCGCCATTACACGTTAAAAAAAAACAACAAAAATTACAAAAATCTTTCCCTTTGTTAGTAAACGCGATAACTTTTGCGCAAACCAATAAAAATACGCTTTTTGCGATTTTTTTTTTACCAAACATAGGTAGGATAAAACAAATTGGCCGAAAATGTTAAAAAATTTTGATTTTTACATTTTTTTTTGGGGAATTTCATATAAAAAAAATGTGAAAAATATTGCTATTTTTGCAAAATTGACGCTCTTTTTTTGTTTATAGCGCGTGATCAGAAAATCGCACAGGTGATCAAATACCACCAAAAGAAAGCTCTGTTTGTGGGAAAAAAAGGACGTCAAATTCGTTTAGGTACAGCGTCGCACGACCGCGCAATTGTCCGTTAAAGTCACGCAGTGCCGAATCGCAAAATACCCCCTGGTCTTTTAGCAGGAAAATCCTCCGGGGCTTAAGTGGTTAAATAAAGGTTCCCGAGCCCTGAAATATAGTGTATGGCTCTCACGGAATTACATTTGAAAATATGCGGTGTTCATGGTTCTCTCAGCCAAATACGTTCCCGATCCCCTGCCCTAGAGCCACAGGGTTAGAGTGAGCAGAACCGAACTTCACAATGGACCCCTCTACATGTCCTCTGAAGACGCATACCGTTAAAATATTGCTTAGTGCATTGTGCCCATTATCTCAATGACCAGTCTAATATGTTACCTCACATACCTGATGCTTCATTACCCACTTAGTGGTGGCTGATGATGCAGATGTAGCACCCTCCTAGGTAGGTGCTAGGAAAACCATAAGGGAGGCCCTGTCTGCTTATCAGGGGGGCCTGATGGTTCAGCTAGGCTGTCATGTGCTTCCAGGTGTGTCTGTTGAGTCTGGGGAGTCTCCCCATGGTGTCCAATGATGGCTCTTATTGGACAGTGGAGGAAGCCTGACCAACAGCACACTAGGGCTTGTATCTATCCCAGAGGGCAGAATCTGCCACAATGCATCCTGGAAAGGGGTATAAGTCTGAGGGGGGCACATGACAGGGTGTCTTTGGCGGGAAGCAGAGTCCCAGGAGGGTGACAGCTGTCTCTCCTATCAGCGGTAGTGAAGGTGTCCTTGGCGGTAGGCTTGAAGGACAGAAGGTTGAGCTGAGCTGCAGAGAGGGATCCAGTGTGCTGAGGACCGAGTGGGGCTGCTGGGGCAGGAGTTTCCAGGAAAGCAGTGTCGCGAGTACTGTAAACTGCCCAGGGGTCTGCCTAGGATAGGGGACCACTCCAGAAGGTCGGAGGGATCCGGAAGCCAGCTAACTAGTAAAGGGGGCTTGGAAAGGGGATGCCAGTGTCTAAGCCCTGAGGATAAGTGTGTGAAAGAGGGTGTCGGTGCGGGCCCTGAGGTGTTAAGCAATGCAGCAGTCTCATAATTAGCTACGTCAGTGAAGAGGGGTAAAGGAAGCTTTAATTAGGACTTTGTGCCACATGAGAGTGTCAGAAGTCAGTTCAGCATTAACAGCAAATTTACACTGTTATACAAGCTGTGCACTCACTACTTTACATTGTAGCAAAGTGTCTTTTCTTCAGTGTTGTCACATGAAAAGATATAATAAAATATTTACAAAAATGTGAGGGGTGTACTTACTTTTGTGAGATACTGTATAAACACTTGTTCATGGAATTTTGTTCAAGAGCTTCCCCACATTCAAGTCACTGGGTTTATGTAATCTGAAAAGTCATTTTTAATATATTGAAATTGTGCAGATGAAATATTTATAACATAACTCTTATTTTGTTTTATTTACTTTGTATTACATCTAGTTCTTTGGCTTTGAGTCATGGGTTAGATGTCACATTCAGTCTGACAGTTGCAGTTCTCCAATCACCTGACCTCACACACACTGTTTCTAGGTTTCTGAGTGTGCAGCGCGGGAGGTCAGGCAGGATGAGAGGATAGCAACTGATGTCTGCTGGTGACCTCTGACCCCCGGACTCAAGCTGAAAAGTCAAACTTAGACAAGGTAAGTAAAGCTCATAAAAGGGTCAAATATACATATTTTATTAGTACAACGGTAAAAATAACTTAAGAGTCAATATCTAAACTTGTTAATATGCTTGTTAGTGATTGTCTGTCTTTAAAATGGTTGTAAACCGCAGACATGAAATATGAACAAAGCATCTCCCTCCATAGTGTGTACTTGTCTCAATTAAGAGCACTAAGTGTCATTTCTGTCTGCTGCTTCCTTCCTCTGCTATCAGCATTAATCATTTCTGACAAGATTTCCTGACACCAAGAGATAAAAGGTGACAAGGGAGGGACCTCCAGCTGATTGACAGTCTCAGCTCGGTTCCTGTGTGCTGTGTGGAGAGGGGTGTGTCCTTCCCCTCCAATCAGCTCTCAGAGCTCTCCGCACTGAGCTCTGTAGTGTGTAATTTCAGCTCTCCCTCCCCTATTTTTTGACAGCTCAGACAAGCTTTATAAATTCTGGACCTTTAATGGCTGTAGAGAGAAGAAGACTGCAGATAGTAGGAGGATTTGTTTCACCTCTGGCTATCACCTGAGGCCAGTCGCTTCACTGGGTATAAGTAAGGGTTTACAATCCCTTTAATTTTTCCAAGAACTTTATTAGCCCCTCAGAGTCAACGGAACGCAAATATGCGGCTTCGGCTTTAAGGAGTTGTACCGGGGTGATGCCTCGGTTTATGTTAGATATAGCATTTTTTCAACCAGGGGTGTCTTCCATTGGCTGGAATATCTACTGGCTATCAGAACCAGTACAATGCATATTCTTAACTTGTAGCTCTAATCAAATTAGTGAAATTGATGTGGGGAATACCATAAATTATGGAGGAACTGGAAGGGCTTAAGTACGTAGCATTTCAATGGTTGCACGGGAACCTATAATATCTGATGTTATAATGAAGGAGATAGGCAGGTGAATACATTAATCCTAATCTGTTTACCCACTACCTTCAAAGTAGGTACTTTACCAAGGTTACAACCACTTTAACCACTTAAGGACCGGAAGGTTTTATCCCCTTAATGAGCAGGTAATTTTTTGTGATACAGCACTGCGTTACTTTACCTAACAATTGCACGGTCGTGCAATGTTGTATCCAAATAAAATTGCAGTGTCTCACAGCGTGGAGTTGACTTTGCTGGTCTTCAAGGAGTTATAAAACAGTCATCAGAATTGGTCAGAGAGCACCTGCTCAAAGTCCAGTTATCAGCCACTACTACATCTCTTTGAACATTGTATACAGACAAACCTACATCTGGATCGGTTAGTGGATCATCATTAGTCAGAACCAGCTATCTTGCATTGCTTGTCTTACACTGTGCTGCATTGGGGAATCATTTGTTCTTTGAGCTCCAACTGCCGGTGAAGATAATAGCAGGAGCTTGCATTCTGAACGTTGCTATTTTTATTGCTCTTAAAGGGGACACATTACTGGTATCTAGATTACCCCATCTCTCATTAGGATACAGGTACTATAGCCCAGGGTTCCTCTTTAGTAGGATTATTCCACATAGCAATTCATAGCTTTCTGAGAGATCCATTCACTTACTGTCTGATACTGTGTACATTGGTGTCATTTGCTTATTACTGAAAATGGTTATTAAACTTCTTTTATAGTATTTTTTCAACTGAGTTCTGGTGGTTTACCTAGGGCCTAGTTGATTAATACCTCCTTTAACCACTTTAAGACCAGACCTATTTTTGACACTTTACAAGCTAAAATCAGTTTTTTTTTTTTTTGCGAGAAAACTACTTAGAACCTCCAAACATTATATATATTTTTTTAGAAGAGACCATAGAGAATAAAATGGAGATCATTGCAATATTTTTTTATCACACCGTATTTGCACAGCGGTCTTCCAAACGCAATTTTTTGGAAAAAAATTCACTTTTTTTAATTAAAAAATAAGAAAACAGAAAAGTTAGCCCAATTTTTTTCCATAATGTAAAAGATAATGTTACGCCGCGTAAAAAGATACCCAACATGTCATGCTTCAAAATTGCGCACGCTCGCAAAACGGCGACAAACTTTGGTACTTAAAAATCGACCATAGGCGACATTTTTTTAAAATATCTACAGGTTACCAGCTTAGAGTTACAGAGGAGGTCTAGGGCTCAAATTATTGCTCTCGCTCTAACGATCGCAGGGATACCTCACATGTATGGTTTGAACACTGTTTACATATGTGGGCGGGGTTTTCATATGCATTCACTTCTGCGCACGAGCTAACGGGGACAGGGCGCTTTCATTTTTTTTTCCTATTTATTTTATTTATTATTTTTTTATTTTTACACAGTTTTAAAAAATAAAATAAAAAATTTGATAATTTTTAATTTCTATTACAAGGAATGTAAACATCCCTTGTAATAGAAATAAGCATGACAGGACCTCTTTATTGTGGTCTAAAAATACCTCAGACCTCACAACTACACTAAAAAAAAAAAATAGTTGAAAAAAAATTGGCCCTTTAACCACTTGCCTACCGCCACACGACTATTTACGTCGGCGGTCAGCCCCTCACAGGCAGAGCGATGTAGGGATTCATCGCTAGCCTGTGAGGGTCTAGGGAGCGAGCGCGCGCCGCTCCCGCATGGTCACGGAACCCCCCGCGCGTGTGACCGGCGAACCCGATGTCCGCCGGTCACTCGCAATCGTCGGGTGGAGAGGGAGAAATGCAGGCGGCTAATGTAAACAAGCCGCCTGTCATTCTCCCCTGTGTAGGAATGGTGATCATACGGTTCTACTATGTAGGACCGTTGATCACTGTTCCTACACCTCAAGCCACAGCCAATCACAGTTAGAATCACGCCCCTAGGGATACACATAAGCCCTCCCTCTCAAAAAAAGTTAACCCCTTTACTGCCAGTGTAATTTTACAGTAACAGTGCATATGTATAGCACTGATTACTGTAGAAATGTCACTGGTAACCCCAAAAGTGTCAAAAATGTCAGTCAAGGGTCCGATCTGTCCGCTGCAATGTCGCAGTCCCACAAAAGAAATCGCAGATCGCCGCCATTACGCGTTAAAAAAAAAAACAACAAAAATGACAAAAATCTTTCCCTTTGTTAGTAAACGCAATAACTTTTGCGCAAACCAATCAAAATACGCTTTTTGCGATTTTTTTTTTACCAAACATATGGTAAAAAAAAAAAAAATTGGCCCAAGATGTTAAAAAATTTGGGGGGGGAATTTCATATAAAAAAAAATGTGAAAAATATTGTTATTTTTGCAAAATTGACGCTGTTTTTTTGTTTATAGCGCAAAAAGTAAAAATCACACAGGTGATCAAATACCACCAAAAGAAAGCTCTGTTTGTGGGAAAAAAAGGACGTCAAATTCGTTTAGGTACAGCGTCGCACGACCACGCAATTGTCCGTTAAAATCACACAGTGCCGAATCGCAAAATAGGCCCTGGTCAGGAAGGGGGTAAAATCTTCCGGGGCTTAAGTGGTTAAACCGGTTGCTAGGCAAGGACGTTTGACATCGCTCCGGTCCTCCAAGACCATAGAGTCGAGTGGGGGTCATCTTGCCCTCACTCGACTTCCTGTCTAAGAGGATCTGGGACACGGCCGTGACACAGTTGGAGGGGGGGGGGCACCTATTCCATTGCACCTTAAGGGTGATCCCGCAGCGAATCCGCAGCTGGGACCACTGTTATCTGAAAGCCAATCACCCGCCGTTTAAAAAAAATACCGGGGTTATGACAGCTATCTGCTGCCATAACCCCGGTATTTAGCTTCAAAGGGCCGATGTAAATTGATGGCGGGCGGTCGGTAAGTGGTTAAGCCTTCCTTTTGAGTAAAGTAAATCTAAAGAGTTAAAACTGATCTGCATTGTGTTATTAACCACTTGCCGACCACCGCAAGTACATATACTGCTGCGGTCAGCCCCGGCCAGGCAAAGTGACGTACCGGTAAGTCACTAGCCTGTCACTCGCTTGTGAGCCAATAGCGGGCAAGTGCTCGCCTGCCCCGGGTCGTTCCCTAACAAGTCAGTGTCCGCCGGTCACTCGCGATGGTTCGCCGGGAAGGGAGAAAGGCAGGCGGCTAATGTAAACAAGCCGCCTGTCATTCTCCCCTGTGTAAAAATGGAGATCAGACGGTTCTACTATGTAGAACCGTTGATCTCTGTTCTTACACCAGTTACGCCATGTCCAATCACAGTTAGAATCGCGCCCCTAGGACACACTTAAAATAAAGTTAACTCCTTCCCTGCCAGTGTCATTTTTACAGTAACAGTGCATATGTATAGCACTGATTACTGCAGTAATGTCACTGGTAACCCCAAAAGTGTCAAAAATGTCAGTCAAGGGTCTGTCCGCCGCAATGTCGCAGTCCCGCAAAAAAAATCACAGATCGCCGCCATTACTTGTTAAAAAAAACAACAAAAATGACAAAAATCTTTCCCTTTGTTAGTAAAAGCGACAACTTTTGCGCAAACCAATCAAAATACGCTTTTTGCGATTTTTTTTTTTTTTTTACCAAACATATGTAGCATAAAACAAATTGGCCGAAAATGTTAAAAATTTTTGATTTTTCATTTTTTTTGGGAAATTTCATTAAAAAAAATGTGAAAAATATTGTTATTTTTGCAAAATTGACGCTCTTTTTTTGTTTATAGCGCATGATCAAAAAATCGCACAGGTGATCAAATATCACCAAAAGAAAGCTCTGTTTGTGGGAAAAAAAGGACGTCAAATTTGTTTAGGTACAGCGTCGCACACGTTGTCCATTAAAGTCACGCAGTGCCGAATCGCAAAATACCCCCTGGTCAGGAAGGGGGTAAAATCTTCCGGGGCTTAAGTGGTTAAAGGTATACACAGCATGTCTGAACCTAGAGTGTCAAGAGGGCTGGACAGTTCACAGGGTCAAGGCGGCACAGACAAACATGCAACTACAAGCAACCCCCAAAGGGGGCAGTGCTGCGCCATCCTCTATACAGTATCTACTGACTGGAGTACAAAAGCAAGCTGACACACAACAACCTACATAATAAAAAGATACAAAGGCAGCCACAGTACATTATCAATGTTTCCAACCAACAGACCTTCCTGTGGGAATTCTCTACATTTTGTCTCTGTTTTGTTTTTGAATCAACCTGAAGGCCACAACTTTGCAAGCAAATCAATACCAAGTTATGTAACAGATCATTAAGTCTAATGCAAATACTAAACAATATCAAGTTTTACAGCTTACATCGCTCGTCTCCACTGGTGAAGATACACCAGCTGCGTCTCCGTATTAAAGTGGATCTCTTTCTTTCCCTTGAGAGTAAGAAGATGAAAAAACATCCTACTTATGCTGTACTTAAGGCTATTTGCCTGACATCAACTATACATAATGTAATCACAAATTTTAATGTCTTAGAGGAAAAATTCCTGGGAAATGATGCACAAATGGGATGTCCGGGAAGAAGTATGTCATGCTTTTAACATGGACCACTGTATTATTTCATGCCTTACAGACAATGAGGAACAAAGTTACAATGTAAATGGTGTCTGACGAGCCATTGCCCTTAACCACTTTAAGACCGGAAGGATTTGCCCCCTTAAAGCGGTAGTATACCGTTTTTTCCCACTTTTAACTACAGGTAAGCCTATAATAAGGCTTACCTGTAGGTGCAATTAATATCTCCTAAACCTGCACGGTTTAGGAGATATTTGCACTGCATGCAGCCGCTCACGTGAGCGGCGCATGCGCTCTGAAGGTCCGGCGGACCTTCAGCTTTCCATGCCGGAAGCTTGCCGGAAAATGACGTCATCGCGGCTCCGGCCAATCACAGCGCAGGAGCCGCCGAACCCGGAAGAGACGCCGAGGGAACATGTCAGCTCCCACAGCGGTGTCCGGGGGTCCGTGTCTGGGCTTCGTTCTAAGGTAAGTAATAACATAATGAGCTAGTATGCGATGCATACTAGCTCATTATGCCTTTGTCTGGCAGGTTTTTTTTTTTTTTTCAGATTTACAACCGCTTTAATGACCAGGCTCTATTTTGTGATTTGGCACTGCGTTATTTTAATGGACAATTGCGCGGTCGTGCAATGCTGTACCCAAATAGAATTGATGTCCTTTTTTACCCACAAATAGAGCTTTTTTTGGTGGTATTTGATCACCTGTGCGATTTTTATTTTTTGCGCTTTTAACCACTTAAGCCCCGGAAGATTTTACCCCCTTCCTGACCAGGGGGTATTTTGCGATTCGGCACTGCGTGACTTTAACGGACAATTGCGCGGTCGTGCGACGCTGTACTTAAACGAATTTGGCGTCCTTTTTTTCCCACAAACAGAGCTTTCTTTTGGTGGTATTTGATCACCTGTGCGATTTTTTGATCACGTGCTATAAACAAAAAAAAGAGCGTCAATTTTGCAAAAATAACAATATTTTTCACATTTTTTTAAATGAAATTCCCCCCCAAAAAAAAGTAAAAATCAAAATTTTTTAAAATTTTCAGCCAATTTGTTTTATGCTACATATGTTTGGTAAAAAAAATCGCAAAAAGCGTATTTTGATTGGTTTGCGCAAAAGTTATCGCGTTTACTAACAAAGGGAAAGATTTTTGTCATTTTTGTTGTTTTTTTTTTTAACGCGTAATGGTGGCGATCTGCGATTTTTTTTGCGGTACTGCGACATTGCGGCGGACAGATCGGACCCTTGACTGACATTTGTGACACTTTTGGGGTTAGCAGTGACATTTCTACAGTAATCAGTGCTATACATATGCACTGTTACTGTAAAAATACACTGGTTGTGAAGGGGTTAACTTTATTTGGGAGGGAGGGGCTGTGTGTATCCCTAGGGGCGTGCTTTCTACTGTGATTGGCTGTGGCTTGAGCTGTAAGGACACTGATCAACGGATCTACATACTAGATCCGTTTGATCAGTGTCTTTACAGCGAGGAGAATGACAGGTGGCTTGTTTACACAAGCTGCCTGACATTCTCCCTCTCCCCCGCCGATCGCCGAGTGACCGGCGGACATCGGGTCCGCTGGTCACACGCGCGGGGGGGTCCGTGACCACGCGGGAGCGGGAGCGCGCCTCGGGGGGCGCGCGCTCGCTCCCTAGACCCTCACAAGCTAGTGACGTAGCCCTACGTTAGTTTGCCTGTGAGGGGCTGACTGCCGACGTAGATCGGCGTTAGGCAGTCGGCAAGTGGTTAAGAAAAAAGAGCGAGAATTTTGAAAAAAAAATAAAAAATTTTCACATTCTGCTATATGACATTCTCAAACAAAAAAAAAATTAAAAATCAAAAATTTTTAACATTTTAGGCCAATTTGTTTGTTTTCTGCTACATGTTTTTGGTAAAAAAAAATCGCAATAAGCGTACTTGGATTGGTTTGCCCAAAAGTTATCTTGTCTACGAACTAAGGGAAAGATTTATGTCATTTTATTTTTATTTTTTTACTAGTAATGGCGGCGATCTGTGATTTTTTGCGGGACTGCGACATTGCGGCGGACAGATCGGACCCCTAACTGACATTTTTTACACTTTTGGGGTACCAGTGACATTACTACAGTAATCAGTGCTAAAAATATGCATTGTTACTGTACTAATGACACTGGCAGGGAAGAGGTTAACCATATGGATGATCAATGGGTTAAATGTGAGCCTAGGGGAGTGAGTCTAACTGTGGGGGGGTGGGGGGGGGTGTGGATTGTGAAATGATCATAGAGACATTTGATTCTGAATAGAAGGATCACATGAGCTCTGTGATCATTTCAGGGAAAAGGATTGTCGGCTGTGTTTACAATAGCTGACCGTTCTTCTCTCTCAGCGGGGAGCGATCATGGGTGTCAGGCGGCAATCGGAGCCGCCTGACACACGCATCGGCTGCCCCGCTGCCAAGTGGGGGGCGGGAGCACGCCGCCGGTGGTGCACGCTCGCCCCCTAGCTTCCCGCGCGCGACCGACGTACCCCTATATCGGTTTGCACAGGAGAGCCACCCTGCCCCAGTATATATGCGGCGGGTGGTCAGGAAATGGTTAATGGTATTGAAAGGGAGGGACCTGGGGTTTACTCTGTTAGCTAGTCTCATCTTACTGAGAGTTTGGTCTCCTGTTTATCAAGGGGAAATGGCCCATGTTCTATTAAAGCTGAACTTAGGGCAAAAAAAAAAGTTTTCCCATGCAGTGGGGCTGTGCCCACACTGCACATATCAACTGCTCATTTTTGTCCAGGGGATTGAAGAATGGGGTTATACTTACCTAATCCTCCGATCCACCTCGCACATGACCAGTCCCTGTGGCTCCTGCCCCATCCACCCGTGGCCTAGCAGTCTTGTTCCTGATGTCATCACACCCATAGACCTGCTCTGGATGCAAGAACGTCAGGAACAGTCAACTGCAGAATCGTGGGGGAGCGTTGTTTGCAGGTGGAGTGGGGAATCAGGTGAATATAATTGATGGGTGAGCAGTTCGGACTGAGCATAGGTTTGGTCCGAACATCACCTGTTTGCATGTTCGGCGAACGCCCGTATTTGCAGGGTGCTCGGCGGGATGTTTGTGCTGCACAGTTCATTCTAAGCCCTGATAGGCTGAAGCAATGCACCTGACCCTTGGTAAGGTGCAAGGCTTTGCCTAATCATGGCACAGGGAATAGCTGGTTGTTAAGGAGCGAGCCAGGAAGCCGGCCACCGCGTCCATAACAACGGATGAGTCATCAGCTGTCAGCGGGCTTCCCCACTGAACATATGCCAGCAATAAAAAAGTGTGGAAAAAACAGCATGGAGGTCCCCTCCCCAATCCATACCAAGCACTTTGGGTCTGGTATAGTTTTTAAGGGGGACCCCACGCCAAAATATTTTTAAAAATGGCGTGGGGTCCCCCCCAAATCCATACCAGACCTTTATCAGAGCATACAGCCTGGCAGGCCAGGAGAGGGGGGGGGGTTGAGGGAGAGTGCCCCCCCTCCTGAACCATGCCAGGCCACATGACCTCAACATGGGGGGGAGTTTTTTGGCAGGGGAGCTCT
Organism: Pelophylax lessonae; assembly: GCF_965119305.1. Classification (NCBI taxonomy): domain Eukaryota; kingdom Metazoa; phylum Chordata; class Amphibia; order Anura; family Ranidae; genus Pelophylax; species Pelophylax lessonae. The sequence continues at coordinate 533,130,625 of NC_138772.1, read as the reverse complement.
TCCCCTCCCCACCCTAAAGCACCTTGTCCCCATGTTGATGGGGACAAGGACCTCTTCCCCCCTGGGTGGTGGTTGTGGGGGTCTGCGGGCAGGGGGTTTATCGGAAATCCGGAAGCCCCAGATCCCTTGCCCCCTCCCTATATTGTATTGTATATTGTACTCCTACTCATTCACCAAAAAAAGTTTTAAAAAGAATTAAAAATACACACACACAGTTTTTGACAATTCCTTTACTAAAAATAAAAAAAACAATGTCCCCCCCATGTATATTCATTGTCAATAACAATGCCCACCGGACCGTACATGAGAACATATGGCCTGGTATGGTTCAGGAGGTGGGGGGCGCTTGCTCATCCCCCCCCCCCTTTCCTGGCTTGCCAGGCTGCATGCTCAGGCAAGGGTCTGGTATATATATTGAAGGGGACCCCACAACATTTATTTTTTTTTTATTATTTTGGCATGAAGGTTTCTCTCAAAATCCATGCTAGACCTAAGAATCTGGTAAAGATTTTGGTGGGGACCCTCACACAATTTTTTTTTCACATTTTTGTATTGCCGTCAATGTTTTTTTTTTTTTTTTTTTTTTTTCAAGAAAGCTTGCAGCCGAGAAAATAAATTGAAATGCCTTTTTTATTTTTATCCTTATATATGTCAGTTTTGCTGCAGCAGGTTCTATACATGGGACAGATGCGCCGCTTTACAGGCAGACTAAGGGGACCCCCAAGCAATATATTTAAATGCATTTTTTATTGTTTTACTTTAAGTGTAGCACCCTTGTCCTAAATAGTGTTGCTAATAAATTTAGCTGTGCTAGGGGGTAGCTAGCCTGGCTAATTTGTAGTCTTTGTAATCATTGGATTTCCTCCTAAGCCTGGTTTAGATGTGGTTTCTCCCTTTTGTCAATAGGAGGCACTGTTACCTTTGGCATTAGTGTTATGAATTACAGTGAATCTATGTTATGAATATGTATATTTCTTTCAGCCAATCATAATGGTCGCTGAGCATGCTGGGAGAAGGTATTTATTTGGAGGAAGTCAGATGATCTTTGTCCTTTTCCACCCAGACTCCTGTCTGGGTGTGTGTGTGTGAGGAACAGCTGCTGCTGGGTAGGCCTTAGGCCTAGCCATGTGCTCAAGGCTCTGTAAGGGTGAGCCTGTTCACTACCTGGAAGCATTCAGGAAAGGATGGAGACCAGAGATGAAGTACCAGAGGTTACTCTGCCATGAACTGGGGAACCGTGGAGAGCCTGGGAAAGCATCAAGATGGAATCATCCAGAGAGTTCCTGCACATGCTGTCATTTGAATACTGTTGTTACAGGAGACTGCTTATGCTACAAAGTACAGATTGCTGGTTCTAGCCTAAAGGCTCTTTTCTGTACCGCTGTCTACCTATTTCACATTTTTGTCTAAGGGGTCTGCCAATCTGCTGTTTTTGACTAAAGGTGTCCTGTGCCCAGTGCTGTATTTTGGCCTAGGCCAACATGGCCCAGGCCTAGGGTGGCACTTTGCAGGGGGGCAGCAAAGAAGCCACCCCCCTCCACCTGAGACTCTATTGGCCACTGGTTGCTAGAGTCGCCTCTCTCATTCCCCCCTCTCTCTCACCCCCCTCTCTCTCACTCTCATCCCCCCTCTGTCTCACCGCCCCTCTCTCTCACCCCCCTCTCTCTCTCCACCCCCCTCCCTCTCTTTCACCCCCCCCTCTCTCTCTCTCTCACACCCCCCCTCTCTCTCTCACCCCTCTTCTCTCTCTCACCCCCCCCTCTCTCTCTCACCTCTTCTCTCTCTCTCTAATCCCCCTCTCTCTATCTCTCTCTCTGTCTCGCTCTCTCATCCCCCCCCTCTTTCTCTCAACCCCCCCTCTCTCTCATCCCCCCTGACCCACTCCCTCTCTCTCTCCCTCATCCACCGCCTCTCCCGTGAGATCTCAGGGGTCCATGCTGGGACTTGTAGTCCTTCAATTTTGGAGGGAGCCACATTCATTAAAAAAGGAGTGGGGCAAAGTTACATAGGTGGGGGAGGGGTGGGCGCCCAATTTTAGTCTTGCCTAGGGCAGCACAAAACCAAAATACACCACTGCCTGTGCCCTACCCCTCTCTCCCACATTTTTCCTGTTGTGAGAAATAAACTTCTCTTTGTTCAAGCATAAAAGTTACTGGCGCCCATCTTTCTACCTTGTACACCACCCACCATGTCTAGTAACCGGCCCCCTGAGGAGGAATGTCAGCCCTCCATGTCTCTGGGGGTCACCACCAGGCCTCTGGGGGCTGGGGGGGGGGGCTACATAAGCATCATTAAAATCACTGCTCTTTTAAAAACAATATTTTTACATTGATACATGTCTCCCAGTGCAGTGCCCAGGACCCCATACATGTTTTTTGTCCAATAACTGGCTTATAAGCCTTCAAAATGGGAACTTTTGATTTTTAAAGTTTGGGTCCCGTAGACTTTAATTGGGTTCGTGGTTTGGGTCTGAACTTTTTCCATGTTTAGGAGATCTGGTGCGAACCGAACCAGGGGGTGTTTGGCTCAGCTCTAGTGAGTATGAGCTTTCTCCAATTTCTCCAATCCCTTAGACAAAAACAAGAAGTTGACCCATGCAGCCTGGGCCCAGCCTCGCTGCATGGGAAAACTTTTCTTTTTTGCCCAGAGTTGGGAATTGAGTGGACATGAAGTAATAGAGACACTATTAGCGTTCCATTGTTGACCTCCCCTTCTAAATATGTTAGTAGCCTGGCTGCCATGCATTAACACCTTCTGATTAACTGACTTGGAACAGGCATGCAGACCATATTTTTTTAATCTGATTTTCCAAGTCAAAGTTCCAAAGTATCTAAGCCCTATACAACTAGGTAGCTAGTGGTGCTTTTCCCCTGCATGGAACCGAAGGGTTCGGCTCGCTTTTGTGCTTTTCCACTGCTGGTACCGCATGGTATGGTGTAGGAACGGTTCGGTACGGTGCGGTATGGCGGCGCTTTTCCACTGCATGGAACCGAACGGTACGGCTCTCAAAAACAGTACCTACTCAATTGTGGTTCCAACAGGTACCATACCCGGTACCATATCCCACAATCCTTTGCATGCAGTCACTACTAGCCACTGATTGGTCAGAGAATCCCACCCACCCCGTTGTTATCCCACCCACTTAACTTTAGTACTACTTTAGTGGAAAAGCAAACCATACCGTACTGTACCAAACCGTTCCAACACCGTACCATGCGGTACCAGCAGTGGAAAAGCAAACCGGGCCAAGCAGGGCCGAGTAGAGCCGAGCCGATATTTGCAGTGTTAAAGTGCCATAACATTTCCGAAGGAGGTCAGCATTGGCAGCCTCCATTCTTCTCACATTAGATATTTCATTTTATTAGCTGCCAACAGCTACAACAGCATAGAGATCTACGTAGATTACACCATGGTTCAGCCACGCAGAGGGAGCTCAACCTCACAGTAGCATAACTAATATCGGATCAGTCATTGGCAACCTACAATGAAGATGTAGAGAGAGAGGGCCAAGCGCCGATCTAAGTGCAGCAATATAGGCAATTTATTGGACACACATGAAGAATGTTACTCACAAAGGATGTATAAAATCAGGCATCTTAAAAGTGTCCAATAAATTGCATGTGTGTCATATACATCCTTTGTGAGTAACATTCTTCATGTGTGTCCAATAAATTGCCTATATTGCTGCACTTAGATCGGCGCTTGGCCCTCTCTCTCTCTCTTTTTGGATTCATACAGGGTTGCTTCACCCTCTACAAGCCGGCAGCCAGCAAAGTGTACTAGCAATCCCACCAGACTTTCACCATTTGCCCGCATCATAGCCTATTGCAGCAACCCGCTCAGTCCGTTTGCGCCAATCTCCCCCCCCCTCTTACAATGAAGATGTTGCTGTCCAGCAGCACTTCTTCGAAAGAGTAGATTTGGACCTGCTGTCATCAGTAGGGATGACTGAAACCGAGAGTTTTTATTCCCCCTAAATTTTCAACAAAGATCAAGAGATGGGGAATATGGAATTAAAGTGTTTGTTACCCCATCGCTTCATATTCCTTATATGTGCCCTCTTATATGAGAAAGTATCCTGTTCTCTTTGTATTGCTTCCTTTGTGTGAAATCCCTGGTGTTCCTGATAGTCGCCTTGCTTTTATAATAAAAATTGACCACACTAAGCAGGAGAACACCGTGGTCAGTTATCTGGCTGTGCTGGGAACTCAGTATGCTCTCATCCAATGATCAGACTTGTCCTGACACACCTCCCCGGTAAAGCCAATCACTGGGTAGCTCAGTGTGGTGCTGCTTCTCCTCCCCCCAGCTCTTATGCAGCTGAGAAAAGAGGGAATGTGATCAGATAAAAAAAAAAGGGAAAAAAAAGTTATTTATAATGTTTTTTTTTAATATCTATACAAAAATGTTTTGCATTTCATTTCTATTTTAAACGGAATAGGTTATTTTACAAGGTGGTCGTTTACAATCACTTTAACATCTTGCTGACCACCTCACGTATATTTACTGTGGGGCAGCAGCTCCTGTGTGCAGAATTATGTACAGATACATGATTCTGCACCTCTGGGCCTGGGGCGCACGCATGCTGCTGGCCACCCGCTCTTGTTGTGATTGGACACAGTGGGAGCCAATCAGCAGGTCCAGCGGAAGCGATGTCCACCGGGACCCACCGATCGTTCGAGGCACAGGTAGAATGGCGATCTGCAACCTAAACAAGGCAGATTGCCGTTCTGTGATAAGGAAAGTGTCAGTAACAGCTGTGACCAGAAATGTATGGACTACTACAGAGAATATCAGGCACAAATATAGAGTAAAAGAATATAATTTATTCAGAAAAAGTGAATAACAGAAATGTAAACGTATCTTCAGAAAACTACAACTGTGCAATTCAAACCAGATACCCCAACAATAGTGACACACAGCAAACAACTGCTCAAACCAAATGTATACAGAAAACAGGATAAACTAATGGTAATCGAAACTGAGCCGGGGTCATACACGGGAGATCAAGCGGAGGGAGCTGGGAGCAAGACAGAACAGGGAGAGGGTAACAGGAGACAGAGTAAGCAGGGAGGAAGAAATCAATCTGCAGGGTCAGGGTCAGGTTTAGAGTCCAGGATCAGGATTCAGGGACGCAGGAACACAGGTCAGAAGCACATGGAGACAACACCAAGGCAGTGAGGAAGAGCATGCACAGGGTTTAAATACACTTCCTGCAACCAGCATTAGGTGATGACTGATTGCATGAGATGTCAGCTTCTGGCTGCTGAGAAACACCTGCTGGTGGACACCGGAACTGCAGCCTATGGATCTGGGAGCTACAGTGCCACCAATAGGTGAGCCCTTTCCTAAAAGGAAGGCAGTGACCTTGTGTTTCTGCTAAGCAAGGACATGGATCTCTGCCTTCCCACGGTGCAAGCACCTCCCCTACACAGTTAGAAAGGACTCCTAGGAACACATGTAACCCTTTGATTGCCCCTTATGTTAACCCCTTCCCAGCCAGTGTCATTAGTATAGTGACAGTGCATTTTTTTAGCACTGATCACTGTATTACTGTCACTGGTTCCAAAAAGAGTCTCAAAAGTGTCCGTTAGTGCCTGATTTATACACTGCAATATCACAGCCCCACTATAAGTCGCTGATCGCTGCCATTACTAGTAATAAAAAAAAAATCCATAAATATATACCATCATTTGTAGACACTGTAACTTTTGCACAAACCAATCAATATACCCTTATTGAGATTTTTTATTACCGTAAATATGTAGCAGAATACATATTGGCCTAAATTGATGAAGACATTTGGTTTTTTACATTTTTTTTTATTGGCTATGTTTTATAGCAGAAAGTAAAAAATATTGTTTTTTTTTTTTGTTGTTTTTTTCAAAATTGTCTGTCTTTTTGTTTATAGCGCAAAAAATAAAAACCGCAGAGGTGATTAAATATCACCAAAAGAAAGCTCTATTTGTGGGGAAAAAAAGGACATACATTTTATTTTGGTACAGTGTCGCACAATTGTGGAATTCTTAGTTAAAATAACACAGTGCCCTCTCGCAAAAAATGGCCTGGTCATGTAGGGGGGGTAAATCATTCCGGAGCTAAAGTGATTAAAACGAAAACTTCATTCTCTCAATCAACATTGACTATTTTTAATCCTTATGTTGCTAGCATTAAAAAATAGATAGGAAAGTTTTGTATATTTGCTTGTTTAAACATTTTTTCACATGGGGATTTTTCACACATCCATCCTTACTCCCAGATGCTCGTTATTCAATAAGCAGTCCAGGGGATTTGGTTTTATATTTATTGTGAAACTTGGATGGGAGAAGGGAATAGTGGGATTCTCCAAATGAACTACTCAAAGTAGATAAGGACAACTCTCACTTGGCCTCATCAGGGTATTTGTGGAAGCAGACACACTGCTTTATCCATACTACCACTTGTATGGAAGAATTAAGTCCTCTTGCTCTCTCTAGCAGCAGACTTGATGCAACTACATTATCTTCAGGATACTCTCTAGCATCCCCTTGACTAACACCGGTCCACTGACTCTTCTAGTTGAAGGGATGACCCTCACAGGTCAGGCCCCATGACACAGATCTGTACTCACTGTAGGCAAAATCAGATCCTTTCCAGTGTCTCCCTTCCAGTCAGCTCTGCAGGACCTCTGGGTTCAGCTCCTATCTGACTTTTAGGCCCTCAGGTCGACGACCCAAGGCCACATGGCAGATTTTACAAAGGAGGGACAGGTTCCCCTCTCTCCGGAACCCCACGCTGTAGCCCAGCACAGGTGCCCTTGGCATTTACACAGTCACACAGCATGCACGAGGCACTTTCCCTTGCCAATATCCTAGGCTGTAACAATGCCTGTGCCCTCACTTGTCAGGTTTACTCCCACTATCCAGTATGCCTCCCTATTGGACCAGTGTGAAACATTTCAGACAAGCTGAGCTGCACCTGATCACCATGAGCAGACCTCACTAACAGATCCTGCTCTCTGTTGGGCAGAGAGCAATCTAAATGTACCTCTCAATCTCTCTGGTAAGCAGAAATATTGAAAAAACGATACTCTCTTCTAGCACTTACCTAGGAGGGTGCTACAATGTTATACATTCCAGGAGTCTTTAGGAAGGAAAGAGAGGAGAAGGGGTTTTCTCAGCTAAGCACACCCTCCTGCCTGCATGTCTGAACTAAGGGCAGATGGATTTCAGGAAGTAAATGCTACATGAATCATCTGCCTGTACCCAAGATGGCCACAGACAGAAATGCTACAGGGGTGTTTTTGAAAGTGATTTCTCAGCAAAAAAAAAAAAAAAAGCCTGGAGGCAGGGGTGAGTTTGCTTTAAATATTCAAAATTAAATAATTGCATTTTTGGTCTGTGGTGCTCAGCTTCAATGTAGCTCTGCTAGGAATTGCTATTGGGCACTCGTGGAAAAGGAGGAGCCAACAGCACCAGCACGGGACCCAAGAAAAGGAGGATTGGAGCTGCTCTGTGCAAAGCCATTGTACAGAGCAGGTACTGTAAGTATGACATGTTTGTTTTTAAAATTTGAACCTTTACAATGACTTTATTTATACATTATACAGTATATTTTATACAGTATGTTATATCATAAAATTAAATTATTTATATGTATATTTATTGTTTAATATTATTATGAATATATATATATATATATATATATATATAATTTTTTTTTTTTTTTTTTTCTTTTTTTTTTTTCATTATATGGTTACGATGTTCTAAAACATAATTGTTCAAATAAAAGTGAAAAAGTCTCAGCAATGGTAGTAGTGTACATCAGGTCACATAATGTAATCAAGAACAATCCATTAAAATCACAATATAAAACACACAAATGTAAAGAATGTCAGAATAATAATGATCTGATTGGTATGCATTAGATGTCTATAAGGTAACTCAGTTCTGTTCTGTCATTTCTAAATCTTTTCCCCAAGGATAATAATATATCTGGAATATAATTACATTAGTCAAACATTGACACATAGCAATTATATAAGACAGAAAAAGCTGACCTCCAATTGTTTTGTATGTCATAGTACATAGTTGCCATAGGAATATACACTGTAGCATGCAGTTTGCAGTGCCAATCATATACTTTTTTTTTTATTAAAGTGTATATATAGCCAAAGTCTTTAAAATTGTCATTAAACCCACATCATTAAAAACTATCAATAAATAGTGTATTAAATGTTGTTCATACTTAGTCAGGATGGGATTTGTTTTCTGTATTCTTCAAAAAAACCTGGTTGATCCTGCAGGTCTCTATCTCCCCCTTCTGTCCATGTGCCCAAATCAGCTAGGGATTTCGCAGAGCGTGAAAGTGTTGGCAGCTCTGCACATGCTCAGTCTTCAGTGTATTTGTACCCTGAACATATTCTCCCTATGACATCTGAGCAGCCCAAGTGACTTTAGAGTCTCACAGTGGTAAATGACCGTCCACTCCCTCCTCCATGTCCACCAACTAGCTAAACACAATAGGGGTGGGATGTTACAGTGAAACAGGCGCATGATCAGAAATGGCCAAGTTTTAGATGTCTGTGTCTAAGAGTGAAGGGAGACGGAGGGCGTTGAGGAAAGTGAAATCTATTTGTGAACAGGAGTTGTGGGGGTTGGAGAAGAAAGTGAACTCCCTGTCCTCTGGGTGTTGTAGTCGCCAAACATCCGTAAGGCCGAGATGTTCAGTGAAGTGGGAGAGGTGGGGAGGGTCAGAAGGTGGGGGGGCAACAAAGCCGCATAGGAGCGCGACCTATCTTCCCTGGGGTCCATAACTGTGTTAAAATCCCCCGCCAGTTAAAGGGGGAGATGTAAATGTGGGGCCAGGTGGGCTGCTAGAGATTGGAAGAAGGCTTTTGTGGGAGAGTTGGGGGTGTAGATTGTGGAGGTAACCCATTCCCTGCCGCCTAAGGCAATTTTAACAGCAACGAATCTGCCCGCGCCATCCGAGTGAGTCGAGACAATAGAGCACGAGAGATTTTTATGGAGTAAGATGAGTACACCCGCTTTTCCATGGGGAGCCGGGGAACCTAAAACGTGGCCTACCCACAATTTGCGCATCCTGCAGAAGTCCTGTTCTGAAAGATGTGACTCTTGTAACAAGGCAATATCAGCGTTTAACCTTTTCAGATGGTGAAGCACCGCCATGAGTTTGTTCGGGGAGCGAAGCCCCTTCACGTTCCATGAAATTACCTTAACCATTGGGACAATCTGGAGGGGAATTTATAGGCAGAGACGCGGGAATCAGTGGCATCCGATAGGATAGATTGGTATGTGGGGACTGGGACAATGGGAGCATTTTGAGAGGGAGGATCTGGATTGGAAGGGAGCAAGGGGGGAGAGGGGATGGGCATAGGATGGCAAAACCTGAACAGTCTTGAATAGTGCAAAGCACACAAAAACCGGGTATATAACAACCCAAGGGAGCCCATACTTCTCTTTTTTCCACATGTGTAACCTCCTACCACGGTGTTACCGGAAGGTGTGTAATAGATAACCCGTGCGGCAAGGCCGCCCCCACTTACGTTTGGAAGTGGTCAGTGTGCTCTCGACCATGCAGAGAGGATGAGGGTTTCCAGTGGTGAACTGGAGGGGCATCTTTTGCGATAGCGCCTTGTTAGCAGGTGGCTGGTATAGAGAGCCCAAGTCTTAGGCTAAAATAAAGAACAACAAAATTAGAAGAAAGTCGTGTTAGGAAACACAAGATAATAGAAGGATCAGCATTAGAAGCATGGTGGTGAACCTATAGAAGAAAGCAAACCAAGTGAATGAGCGTAGAGTGGGCTTGACTGTTTAAAAAGTTCTCGTGAGATAAGAGGTGGTAGACACGTCTCTGGAGATTTTGGAGTCTGTAGCTCATGCAGGCTTATGTTTCCCAGAGAGATCCATGAGGCAAAGTTTTTTGGCCGGGTCCTTCCTGGGCTCCTCTGATCCCTGTGGGTTTGCAGGCGGTGAGAGGGCTGTGGTGGAGGATCAGATGTATCCATAAGCAGACGGAGAGTATGTTGTAAGTAATTCCAGGCATCATCTGGGTGGGTGAATGACTTGGATATCCCAGTGGAGTCCGTGAAGCGGATCGTAGCTGGGTAGGCCAGAGTAAATTTTATGCCCTGCTGGTATAGAGCATTGCACACTGGCTGGAGGGCCTTGTGCCTCCTGGATACTTCTTGGGAATAGTCCGCAAACATGAGGGGTTTATGGCCCTCAATTTGAAGCCATTTGGAATTGTGGTAAGATTTTAGAATATTGACTCTGTCCGCATAGTTGAGATACCTCACAATTACTAGGTGAGGGGTGCAGCTCTCATTGGATGGCGGGCCTATGCGATGTGCTCTCTCTGCGACACAGGGTGAGGCAATCCCCAGGGCTTGGGGGATACGGTGAGTGCAGATGTCCATGAGGGCGTCTGCGCCAAAAGATTCAGGAAGGCCTATAATTCTTAAAGTATTCCTTCTTGACCTATTCTCAAGGTCATCGATTTTCTCAAGTAGGTATTGCTGGGTTTTTTTCATTTGACGTTCCGCGTGAAATGAAGCTTGCATTTCCTCCTCTATCTCTGCCACCCTGCTCTCTAACTCTGTTAGGCACATGGCGTGTTCCCCTAGGTCCCCTTTCTAATTTGCGTAATGCCTGCCACCATGGCCCAAACTACTGCCGCAGTTATAGTTGGGAACAGCAGGGCTGCGACAGCCTGGGCCATCCCCTCATATTGATCTGGTGGGGGGGTTATGGAAGGATCCTGAAAAGGCACTGAGAGGGCTGTGTCTGGAGATGCGGCTGGGAGGCCGAGCTGCTGATTCGGGCCGTCCGCCATGTTAGGTGTGAGGGAGCCGGATTGTGAACGGGCAGAGCGGTAGGCAGGAGCAGCGCTGCCCAAGCCGTGTATGATGAATTTGTCCATCAGACTCCAGCCCCTATCAAGGCGTCTGTTTGGGGATGAGGACTCACCAGTCCAGGTGTACAGGCAGATTTTATACCATGAGGTGTCCGGAGCCACTTCCTCACATATGGCGCCGGAACCAGAATGAGATCCTTTATAATAGGGCACAGCAGGTCTGCAAACCCATGCACTATGTGCAGGGATAGTAGAAAACCCTTATAATGGGCACAGCAGGTGTGCAGACCTGGGTACTCAGCACAGGGATGGTTGGAATCACTCATAATGAGCACAGCAGGTGTGCAGACCCAGGCAGTAAGGCATAGGGATGGTGGGAACCATTCATAATGGGCACAACCGCAGGTGTGCAGACCTGGGGACTCAGCACAGGAAAGGTGGGAACTCCCCACAACGGGCACAGTGGGTGTACAGACTTGGCAACTCAAAGCAGGGATGGTGGGAAGCATTTATAGTGGGCACATAAGGGGTGTATCTACAGAGATCACAGGGGTTGCAGTTGTGACCGAGCCCCCCTATACATCTGAATAGGAGGGGCAGCGAGGGCAGTGCCATATAGAGGAACTGATCCCCTCCATTTTACTCCTGCAGCCACTGAAAGCCTGTTTCTCCTCCTCTCCATCATTTACCGGCCCCTTCCTTTTCTGAAAGGACAGAGTCAGTGATCAGTACCGATCACTGACTCTTTCCATTCTTAGCTTAGTGTTTACTATGCTTCAGTTTATGAATGAACAGGAACTCTGTACAGAGCTATTCCTCGTGTGTCCATTCCTTGTGTGCAAATGAGGCTGCATAGATGGTCATTAAAGGATGTGTCCTCAATCTCCTTTTTCTGTCTCTAAGGTGAAACATCAGAGGTCTGTTTATACCCCTGATATCTCAGTAAAGCACCCCAACAGGGCTCCAAAAAAGCAGTAGTACAATTTACAAAAAAAAGTAAAATAAAGCCTTGTGCGACCCGGCCCTGGTGTCTAGCCACCATGGGGGGCAGAAAAATGTGAAAGAGTTCCTCTGGGGAACCGTAATAAATGGTCCTACAACAAGAGTAAAGGGTTTCAGGATCAATGGAAAGGGCCGCAGGCTCCAAGGGAAGGGCCCTGACCAGTGGCGGCCGGTGTATATGGGGCGCAGGGGCGCCGCCCCCCCCCCATCCATGCGTCCGGCCCCCTAATCTGTATGCAGGGGCGCCGGACGCATGGAGCTTAATGGGGATTTTTTTTTTACATCACCTGATTAGAGCCAGAGGCTCTAATAGGGCAATGCAAAGGGTGGAGCTGGGGCACAGAGCAGTGCGTCCCGACTCCACCCATTGTGTGACAATAGCGAATGAAAATTCGCTATTGCCACACCAATCCTCCTCCTGGCCAATCAGGAAGCGCGTCCGATACGCACTTCCTGATTGGCTGCAAGGCAAACCCCTTGCCATTGGCCGAGGAGGAGGCGGGACTGGAAGTACTCGTGGAGACGCGCCGGGGGACAGAGTGAGGAAAAGCCGCCGCCGCCGGGACTGAAGAGAAGCCGCCGCCAGGTAAGTGCATTGGTCTCGGGGGGGGGAGCCAAACTGCATTGAGGGAGGCACGCTGTGGCACTCTGCAATGATTGGGGACAATGCTGTGGAGCTCTGCAATGATTGGGGACAATGCTGTGGTGCTCTGCAATGATTTGGGACAATGCTGTGGCGCTCTGCAATGATTGGGTACAATGATGTGGCGCTCTGCAATGATTGGGGACGATGCTGTGGCGCACTGCATTGATTGGGGACAATGCTGTGGCTCTCTGCAATGATTGGGGACAATGCTGTGGCGCTCTACAATGATTGGGGACAATACTGTGGCGCTCTGCATTGATTGGGGACAATGCTGTGGCGCTCTGCAATGATTGGGGACAATGCTGTGGCGCTCTGCATTGATTGGGGGGGCATGCTGTGGCGCTCTGCATTGATTGGGGGCACGCTGTGGCACTCTGCATTGATTGGGGGGGCACGCTGTGGCGCTCTGCATTGATTGGGGGGGGCACGCTGTGGCGCTCTGCATTGATTGTGGGGCACGCTGTGGAACTCTGCATTGATTGGGGGCACGCTGTGGCACCCTGCATTGATTGGGGGCACGCTGGTCATTTATTTTTCTGTTTGCGCCCCCCCCCCCCCAAAAAAAAATTTTGAGCACCAGCCGCCACTGGCCCTGACTGGAGGTCACAGGTGCCCTTCTTGCACCAGGGCGCTGAAGGTTCTAGTTACGCCTCTGGCACAGCAGGTGTGTAAACTCAGAGATATCACCAGAAAAGCCCCCAAGAGACTGTTGGGGGATAAACTCTCTAGTGCCAGAAATGTGTCAGTTTTGAATAGACTGACCCTCAGTATCAGAGTTGGATTTTTTGAAATACAGAGAAACATCATTAATTCTTTTTTCATTACATCTTCAAGAAAAAAGCCAAAACCATGAAGATTTCATATTATCATCTAGAAGTCTGGAAAGTATGAACAAGTTTCTCCAGTGACCACCAATGCCACATATTGCACAGGATGGGCTGACCCCGGCTATCTCATTGTATGATCATTCTCTGTGCTAAGAAAACCTCACAAATGATAGATCTGAATTTTAATGGCTACAAATATCCATGGGAATCACAAAGTATTCATTTTAATAAATAAATAAATAGAAGGAGGGCAGCAATGTTCTATCACTCAGCAAGAACACGGCTTATGTTCTGAAATAAATTCATAGATTGAAAGATGCTGGTGTAGCAAAATGTAACACAGATTTATGACAGCTTGCATAATAATGTCATTTTTTTTAAGTCTGGTAACTGAGTGGTGCTATTAATGTCTCAATGTGTGTACACAGATGAATGTGTTCCTATGCAGGGAATGTAACTTGGCTTATTTAAAAACAGAACTCTAGGCTTGCCAAGGGATTTGTAATTCTGTCCAACCAGTCCTGAGATTTAGGCAAGCCATACACGATGCAATTGAATTTTCCGCAACCATGGGTTGCAGGAAAGAACATCACTTAATTACCCCATAATTACAGTCAGTGTTACATAGTTACATAGTTAGTCTGGTTGCAAAAAGGAATCCATCCCACAGAGCAGAGGTGTATCATGAAATCAGTGGGCCTGTGTGCAAGATAAAAAAGTGGGTCATAGGCAAAAAATAGCGCCGTGGTTAGCGCGCTGCAGTGAAATTGCTTAAAGGGGTGTGGTTTAATAGAGTCTGGGATGCCTTACATAGTACAGAATGCGGTAATGTTAAATAGGGAATGTACAGTGCAGAGTGTATCGAGGTGGGTAGTATGTGCAGGAGAGGAGTGCGGAGTGTATGGAGATGGGTAGTATGTGAAGGAGCGGAGTGTGGATTGTATGGAGGTGGGTAGTATGTGCAGGAGAGAAATACGGAGTGTGGAGGTGGGTAGTATGTGCAGGAGAGGAGTGCCGAGTGTATGGAGGTGGGTAGTATGTGCAGGAGAGGAGTGCGGAATGTATGGTGGTGGGTAGTATGTGCAGGAGAGGAGTGCGGAGTGTATGGAGGTGGATAGTATGAGCAGTAGAGGAGTGTGCAGTGTATGAAGGTGGGTAGTATGTGCAGGAGAGGAGTGTGGAGTGTAAGGAGGTGGGTAGTATGTACAGTAGAGGAGTGTGGAGTGTATGGAGGTGGGTAGTATGTGCAGGAGAGGAGTGTGGAGTGTATGGAGGTGGGTAGTATGTGAAGGAGAGGAGTGTGGAGTGTATGGAGGTGGGTAGTATGTGCAGGACAGGAGTGTGCAGTGTATGGAGGTGGATAGTATGTGCAGTAGAGGAGTCTGCAGTGTATGGAGGTGGGTAGTATGTGCAGGAGAGTAGTGTGCAGTGTATAGAGGTGGATAGTATGTGCAGGAGAGGAGTGCGGAGTGTATAGAGGTGGGTAGTATGTGCAGGAGAGGAGTATGGAGTGTATGGAGGTGGGTAATATGTGCAGGAGAGTAGTGTGGAGTGTGTGGAGGTGGTTAGTATGTACAGGAGAGGAGTGTGGAGTGTATGGAGGTGGGTAGTATGTACAGGAGAGGAGAATGGAGTGTATGGAGGTGCGTAGTATGTACAGGAGAGGAGTGTGGAGTGTATGGAGGTGGGTAGTATGTGCAGGAGAGGAATATGGAGCGTGGAGGTGGGTAGTATGTGCCGGAGAGGAGTGCAGAGTGTATGGAGGTGGGTAGTATGTGCAGGAGAGTAGTGTGCAGTGTATAGAGGTGGATAGTATGTGCAGGAGAGGAGTGCGGAGTGTATAGAGGTGGGTAGTATGTGCAGGAGAGGAGTATGGAGTGTATGGAGGTGGGTAATATGTGCAGGAGAGTAGTGTGGAGTGTATGGAGGTGGTTAGTATGTACAGGAGAGGAGTGTGGAGTGTATGGAGGTGCGTAGTATGTACAGGAGAGGAGTGTGGAGTGTATGGAGGTGGGTAGTATGTGCAGGAGAGGAATATGGAGCGTGGAGGTGGGTAGTATGTGCCGGAGAGGAGTGCAGAGTGTATGGAGGTGGGTAGTATGTGCAGGAGAGGAGTGTGGAGTGTATGGAGGTGGGTAGTATGTGCAGGAGAGGAGTGTGGAGTGTATGGAGGTGGGTAGTATGTGCAGGAGAGGAGTGCCGAGTGTATGGAGGTGGGTATTATGTACAGGAGAGGAGTGTGGAGTGTATGGAGGTGGGTAGTATGTGCAGGAGAGGAGTGCGGAATGTATGGTGGTGGGTAGTATGTGCAGGAGAGGAGTGCGGAGTGTGGAGGTGGGTAGTATGTGCAGGAGAGGAGTGGAAGTGTATGGAGGTGGGTACTATGTGCAGGAGAGGAGTGTGGAGTGTATGGAGGTGGTTTGTATGTGCAGGAGAGGAATACAGAGTGTGGAGGTGGGTAGTATTTGCAGGAGTGGAGTGCGGAGTGTATGGAGGTGGGTAGTATGTGCAGGAGAGGAATACGAGGTGTGAAGGTGAGTAGTATGTGCAGGAGAGGAGTGAAAGTGTATGGAGGTGGGTACTATGTGCAGGAGAGGAGTGTGAAGTGTATGGAGGTGGGTAGTATGTGAAGGAGAGGAATACGGAGTGTGGAGGTGGGTAGTATGTGCAGGAGAGGAGTGTGGAGTGTATGGAGGTGGGTAGTATGTGAAGGAGAGGAATACGGAGTGTGGAGGTGGGTAGTATGTGCAGGAGAGGAGTGTGGAGTGTATGGAGGTGGGTGGTATGTGCAGGAGAGGAATACAGAGTGTGGAGGTGGGTAGTATTTGCAGGAGTGGAGTGTGGAGTGTATGGAGGTGGGTAGTATGTGCAGCAGAGGAATACGAAGTGTGAAGGTGGTTAGTATGTGCAGGAGAGGAGTGGAAGTGTATGGAGGTGGGTACTATGTGCAGGAGAGGAGTGTGGAGTGTATGGAGGTGGGTAGTATGTGCAGGAGAGGAATACGGAGTGTGGAGGTGGGTAGTATGTGCAGGAGAGGAATACGAGGTGTGAAGGTGAGTAGTATGTGCAGGAGAGGAGTGAAAGTGTATGGAGGTGGGTACTATGTGCAGGAGAGGAGTGTGAAGTGCATGGAGGTGGGTAGTATGTGCAGGAGAGGAATACGGAGTGTGAAGGTGGGTAGTATGTGCAGGAGAGGAGTGTGGAGTGTATGGAAGTGGGTAGTATGTGCAGGAGAGGAATACGGAGTGTGGAGGTGGGTAGTATGTGCAGGAGAGGAGTGTATGGAGGTGGGTAGTATGTGCAGGAGAGGAATACGGAGTGTGGAGGTGGGTAGTATGTGCAGGAGAGGAGTGTGGAGTGTATGGAGGTGGGTGGTATGTGCAGGAGAGGAATACAGAGTGTGGAGGTGGGTAGTATTTGCAGGAGTGGAGTGCGGAGTGTATGGAGGTGGGTAGTATGTGCAGGAGAGGAATATGAAGTGTGAAGGTGGGTAGTATGTGCAGGAGAGGAGTGTGGAGTGTATGGAGGTGGGTACTATGTGCCGGAGAGGAGTGTGGAGTGTATGGAGGTGGGTAGTATGTGCAGGAGAGGAATACAGAGTGTGGAGGTGGGTAGTATTTGCAGTAGAGGAGTGTGGAGTGTATGGAGGTGGGTATTATGTGCAGGAGAGGAATACGGAGTGTGGAGGTGGGTAGTATTTGCAGGAGAGGAGTGTGGAGTGTATGGAGGTGGGTAGTATTTGCAGGAGAGGAGTGTGGAGTGTATGGAGGTGGGTAGTATTTGCAGGAGAGGAGTGTGGAGTGTATGGAGGTGGGTAGTATTTGCAGGAGAGGAGTGTGGAGTGTATGGAGGTGGGTAGTATTTGCAGGAGAGGAGTGTGGAGTGTATGGAGGTGGGTAGTATTTGCAGGAGAGGAGTGTGGAGTGTATGGAGGTGGGTAGTATGTGCAGGGGAGAATACGTGGAAGGTGGACGGTGTAAGTAGGTTAGTGGACAGTGTCAGTAGTTTTTTTAATTTTATGTATTTATTCTTTTACAAATGTATTTGTTTTCATTTATTTCACAATGCTTTTTGGGGGGGAAGAGGGTGGGGGTTTGGGCAATGCACAGTGTTGGTAGGGAAGGGGGAGGGGGATGGTGTCATTAGCTTTTTATTTTATTTTTTATTTTTTAACTATTTTATTTTTTATCATTTTTTTTTTACAATTTATATTAAATTTGAATGTTTTTAAAATGTATTGATTTTTTTATTTTAATTTTTATCAGCCCTGTTGGTGGGCTTTGGTGAGATAGCAGGGGTCACTCTAAACAGACCCCTGACATCTCTCCTTTGAGACAGAGAAAGGGACTGAGGGCAGAGATTCCCCAGTCCCTTTCTCAGCAGCCTCAGCATTGAAAATGAATGAACAAGAGACAGAGACTCCTGTTCATTCATAAACTGAAGCAGAGTAGTAAACAAAATTGACTCTGCTCATTTATCACAGGACACAGGAGCGTTCGGTAGCGATCGCTCACAATGTACAATTCAGTAAAAAAGGGGCTGGTAAATAACATATTTCCTGGCCCCTTCCTCCACTCTCAATCCTGACAGATCCCCCCAGCAGCCAGCAGGAGAGGAGAGGAGGGAAGCCAGCTATGGGGGAACCGGGGAGGGGGGGCTGGGGCAGATGAGGAGGACACAGTGAGGGGCCGGAGGAAGAGGAGGACATGGAGAGGGGCGGGAGGGGGAAGCATGGCGGCAAAAGAAGGAGGACACAGGAATCGGAGGAGGACATGGAGGGCTGCCAGAGGAGGAAGACACAAGTGGCAGTCAGGGATGATCTGTGCAGCGGTGGGGACAGTTGCTAGCACCGATCCCTATATGACTTTTCAGCTGACAGCCGCAGGAGGGAGAGGAGGAGAAGCGGCTGTCAGCTGAAAAGTCATATAGGGAGATCGGTGCTAGTAACTGTCCCCACCGCTGCACAGATCATCCCTGACTGTCAACCAGGAGATCATCCATGGGTGCAGGGTGGGTCACAGTGGACCCTCCCCCCCCATCTGGGGTCTGTTTGCAGTGAACACCCTGCACACATGGATGATATGCCACTGCCGTGGAGCTATTGTATTCTCACGGGGTAAGGTTGCAGGGGGAACCATCCCTGCCAGGAGAACACACAGTGATTGCTGCTAATGGCTATAGCTGCTGGCACACTTGTATAAAGTACTCAAAACCCATACTTGAGTAAAAGTACAAGTGCTCGATCAAAAAGTGACTTGAGTAGAAGTGGAAGTGCTCTATCAAAAAGGGACTTGAGTAGAAGTACTAAAGTATTCAACATTTTGTGTACTTAAGTATTGCAAGTAGTTTTTTTTTTTAATTTTGCTACTCAAGTACTGAAAGTAAAAGTACAAGTACTGTGTTATGTAGTTATTAAAGAAAGAAGTCAAAAGTTTGAACATCATATTGTTTTTTATTATTTCAAATGATTAACCTATAGGCCAATCACAATTCCTTTGGCTGTAACTTTTTGTAAACAAAAACAGATAAAGTATGTCCCTCCCTTCCCCCTTTAAAGCATCCCTCCTTCTCTTCCCTGCATGTTTTTTTTTTTCTCCACAGCTTATTGGTGCGCAAAATCATATATAAACCAATGTGATATACAACAATATATTCCAATAATGAAATAAAGGAAGAGTGTATGAAATCAAAGTCAATAAAAAGTCCATATATATATAATGCCATAATACCATATATATGTGACAAAACAAGATGAATTTATTTTCAAAGGTGCAGGAATCAAACAGGTGCTATTCCAAATAATAGGTGCAGACTCCTCCCACCACCTTGTGGATTTCCCCCTTACCCGGCGGATGAAGGTAAGTGCAAAATTATATGCAAATAGACTCTTCCAGTGAAACAAAACTGCAAAACCTGTGCTCTCAACTTCCAGTGAAAAAAGCAAAATCAGCCTCTTACCAGAAAAAAGGTCTATGTACGCTTGTGACCATTTTATTTATACATGCAGTAGCATTTATTTTCGTATGCGCTGATTTACACATGACATACACATTTTTTTAAACTTCATGAAACCTGCCATCTACTGTTCTGGCAGTGGTAATTTTTATAATAGTAACGAGTAACTATGCAGCACAAAAAAAAAAAATATCGGAGTAGAAGTATTGAAATCATCGAAAAAATGTAGTGAAGTAAAAGTGGAAGTAGGAGAAAAAAATTCTACTCTAGGAAAGTACAGATACCGCCTTTCCGTACTTAAGTACAGTAGTGAAGTAGTTCTACTTAGTTACTATACATCTCTGGCTGCTGGCAATAATTACATGTAAAGATCTGACAAGTTGGTTGTATTTAGGTCAGTCAATGGATTAACTTAGGTACAATCAGCCTTCCTAAAGATAGTTTGAATCTCAGCCTGTCCCTGCTGAACCGGCCAAGATGTGAACCATTCATGGCCAGGTTTACACAACCATGTCATACAACACATCCCTTACAGACAGCACAGCCAGGAGGATGACTTACATGGACTGTAGAAGGATTACAGTGGTGTCCTTTCTCCATCTCCAGTCTGCTGACTGGACTGTGAAGAAGCAGTAAAAGACTGATAAGGTCATCACTTGCCTAACTCTGCTCTCTCCTGCTATTATCATTTTCCTTACTAGGACATATATATGCATATATATCTCTGTCTCTCCCCCACAGTAGTGTCCTCTGCCCCCCCCATAGCAGTGTCCTCTGCCCCCCCCCCCATAGCAGTGTCCTCTGCAACCCCCTCCCACACAGTAGTGTCGTCTGACCCACACAGTAGTGTCGTCTGCAGTGTCCTCTGCCACCCCCCCAGATTAGTGTACCCCACCACCCATAGCATTGTCGTCTGCTACCCCCCCACAATAGTGTGCTCTGCCCCCTCTGCCACCCCATAGCAGTGTCCTCTGCCACCCCCCCCCCCCCAGATTAGTGTACCCCACCACCCATAGCAGTGTCCTCTGCACCCCCAGTAGTGTTCTCTGCCCCCCCCCATAGTGCCCTCCCCCATAGCAGTGTAGAGACACACAACATCACAGAGGAGGGAGAGGCAGTAAAGTGCTGAATGAAGGCTGAGGTTGGCAGCTGTTTTAATTAACTTTTCATGGTTACAAACCGATGATTGGTTGCTAGGGCCACCTAGTAACCAATCAGCTACTGGTTAACTTGAAAAGTTAAAGTTATACTAAAGTCTTGTTTTGTTTGTTTAAAAATAACAAACATGTTATACTTACCTGATCTGTACAGTAGGTTTTGCACAGAGCAGCCCCAATCCTCCTCTTCTCAGGTCCCCCGTCTACGCTCCTGGCCCCTCCCTCCTGCAAAGTGCCCCCACAGCAAGCAGCTTGCTATGGGGGCACCCAAGCCAAGCCGCTGCTCTGTGTATCCATTCAGACACCGAGCCACAGCTCAGCCTGGCCCCCTCTCTCTCCTCATTGGCTCACTGAGGCTCAATGAGGAGGGAGAGTCCCAGATAGTCGAGGCTCTCATGCAACATCGCTGGATCGAAAGGGGGCTCAGGTAAGTATTAGGGAGCTGAGGGGGGGGCTGCCGCACACAGAAGAATGCATTAGGATAAAAAAACCTTCTGCCTTTAGAACCACTTTAACTGAAGCAGCTGCTGTGCTCCCACCCTCCATCCAGCAATGTTTTGCCTCTCACTTTGCTCTGCTAGTGAACAGAGAGTGGCGCCGGTGGATCGTGATCTACCTGTTGGCAAGTAGATTGCGATCGACTATTTGCCGACCCCGCCTTTAAAGTATAAATTCCAAATTTTGGATTGTCCCGAGAAAAGTAATAGAGGGGAAATCTTCCAATGGGGACACTAGTTCTGGTGACCTGGGGGGGGGGGGGGGGGGGGCATCCGGGGGGGTCCCTTAATTTGTAGGAATTTCCTCTGACTCCAGTATTGGTTATGAGACAGGAAGTAAAGGTATTTCCACAATGGGACGTAGATGGCAAAAAATGATAGATAATGATCTAGATAGTTAGTCCAATGAAGTTGAACTGAAGCTTTATAGTGTTGTGACACAGTAAGATATGATGTGAAATTCTAGAATGTATGTTGTGGCTTCGAAGTGTGGACAGATAAGGAGAGCGAGACTGGGGAAAGATCAGAAAGGGAGAATAATCCCTATATATACATAAGTATATAATATAAATAAATATATATATATCACATTCCAATGTGCATAAACGCACCACTTAATACAGCATCGCAATGTACAGTACACCCCTCACATTTTTGTAAATATTTTGTTATAACTTTTCATGTGACAACACTGAAGAAATGACACTTTGCTACAATGTAAATTAGTGAGTGTACAGCTTGTATAACAGTGTAAATTTGCTGTCCCCTCAAAATAACTCAACACACAGCCATTAATGTCTAAACTGCTGGCAACAAAAGTGAGAACACCCCTAAGTCAAAATGTCCAAATTGGGCCCAATTAGCCATTTTTCCTCCCCGGTGTCATGTGACTCATTACTGTTACAAGGTCTCAGGTGTGAATGGAGAGCAGGTGTGTTAGATTTGGTGTTATCCCTCTCACTCTCTCATACTGGTCATTGGAAGTTTAACATGGCACCTCATGGCAAAGAACTCTCTGCGGATCTGAAAAAAAGAATTGTTGCTCTACATAAAGATGGCCCAGGCTATAAGAAGATTGCCAAGACTCTGAAACTGAGTGGCCAAGACAATATAGTGGTTTACCAGGACAGTTTCTACTCAGAACAGGCCTCGCCATGGTCAACCAAAGAAGTTGAGTGCACATGCTCAGCGTCAAATCCAGAGGTTGTCTTTGGGAAATAGACGTATGAGTGCTGCCAGCATTGCTGCAGAGGCTGAAGGGGTGGGGGGTCAGCCTGTCAGTGCTCAGACCATACGCTGCACACTGCATTATATTGGTCTGCATGGCTGTTGTTCCAAAAGGAAGCCTCTTCTAAAGATGATGCACAAGGAAGCCCACAAACAGCTTGCTATAGACAAGCAGACTAAGGACATGGATTACTGGAACCATTTCCTGTAGTCTGATGAGACCAAGATAAATTTATCTTGTTCAGATGGTGTCAAGCGTGTGTGGCAGCAACCAGGTTAGGAGTAAAAAGACAAGTGTGTCTTGCCTACAGTCAAGCATGATGGTGGAAGAGTTATGGTCTAGGGCTGCATGAGTGCTGCCGACACTGGGGAGCTACAGTTTATGGAGGGAACCATGAATGCCAACATGTACTGTGACATATTGAAGCAGAGCATGAACTCCTCCCCTTAAGCACTGGGCCGCAGGGCAGTATTCCAACATGATAATGACCCCAAACTCACCTCCAAGACAACCACTGCCTTGCTAAAGAAACTGAGGATAAAGGTGATGGACTGGCCAAGCATGGCCAGACCTAAACCCTATTGAGCATTTGTGAGGCATCCTCAAATGGAAGGTGGAGGAGCGCAAGGTCTCTGACATCCACCAGCTCCGTTATGTCCACATGAAGGAGTGGAAGAGGACTCCAGTGGCAACCTGTGAAGCTCTGGTGAACTCCATGCCCAGGAGGGTTAAGGCAGTGCTGGAAAATAATGGTGGCCACACAAAATATTGACACTTTGGGCCCAATTTGGACATTTTCACTTAGGGGTGTACTCACTTTTGTTGCCAGCAGTTTAGACATTAATGGCTGTGTGTTGAGTAATTTTGAGGTGACAGCAAATTTACACTGTTATACAAGCTGTACATTCACTACTTTACATTGTAGCAAAGTGTCATTTCTTCAGTGTTGTCACATTAAAATGTATAATAAAATATTTACAAAAATGTGAGGGGTGTGCTCACTTTTGTGAGATACTCTATTTGCTGATATTCAGCTGATGTTAGGTACTGCACTTTCAGGTTCTGTAGAACATGATTAAATCATCCAAAATCTTGACCCCCAACACTTCATCACCAAGACTCGTGACTTCCTCAGAGGACTTCCCAGAGAGCTTACTAACTAGTCAGAAAATAAAATAAATAAATAAATCTACACTATTTTGACATTGGCAAATACAGTATATGTGAAAGCCACAATTCCTTGTCTAGGTCCCACTATAAAGTGTGGTATCTGAAGATGGCAGTCCATTCCTGCTTAAAGGAGACCCTTTAAATGCGCAACACAGCACAAAGGCAGCTGAAGGCCTCCAGTGTTTAATAGGCTACCTATAGGTCTACCTGCCCTCAATGTATTCACTTCCATAAATGTCCCAAGGTGGAAGCTCTGTTAAATTAGGGACCATGCTCCACAGAGGGGCATTGATGTGACATTGTGGCTTTCACAAAGATTTGCAAATGTATATATCTAAAACCTTTGTTTTTACAAAAATTGTAGAAACAGGGTAGATGTTTTTTTTTTTTTTTGCGACTACCACAAACATATTGTGAAATGTTTGTATTGAATTGTTCTTTGAAATGCCCTGTCCATGTGCACCTTACTTTAAAAAAAAAAAAAAAAAAACTAGCAATGAATTGATTGAAGTAGTTACCTTTTTGTTTTGCTTGGAGGGAACCACATCTGGCTGTACAACCAAACTTTGCACAGGCATGGTCCACTCTTGTCACAATTAAAGTGGAGCTAAACCTTAAGTAGCAAAAATTATCAGCGGGATCCACTGGTAGGGTCTGCTCATGGTGCACAGTTGCAGTTCAGCTTGTTTTAATGTTTCACACTGGTCCAATAGGGAGGCATATTGGACAGTGGGAGAAAATCTGACAAATGAGGATACAGGCATTGTTACAGCCCTGGTGATTGGCAGAGGAATTTACCTTGGTGCATGCTCAGTGACTGTATAAATGCCAAGGGCACGTGTGCTTGGGGTGTCCGGCTGGAGAGCGGGGTCACGGAAGGAGAGGGCAGCTGCCCCTCCTATGTAGAAGTTGCCATGCGGCCTTGGGTGGTCAACCTGGGGGCTGAAAAGTTAGAGAGAAGCTGAACCCAGAGGTGCTGCAGAGCTGACTGGAAGGGAGCACCAATAACAAGGGAAGGGGAGGGGAAGTGGAAGACCAGGAAATCAACTCAACAAACCTGAGAAGTCTAGAGGCGTGAGGATATGACAGAAAATTGACTTAAATTCATCATATAAATACCTAGTGGTATATAACCAGTGATTCAAGCAACTGAGAGTATATGGGAAACCAAGAAAAAAGAAGTTGCATAGATGGCTCAAACAATGGTATAATGTAGATAAAAATTGGTACTTTATTGAAGCATAATAAACAGGTGATGCAAACTAAGAATAACATTGCAAACAATTCATGAGCTCATGGACACTAGATAAAACCAAGATGAATGGATCCTTCCTCTGAAATCACGCTGAGATCGCCTCAAAAAGGCTCCACCCAATCGACACACCACCAACCTATGTAGCCCACCACCCCGACCCCTCTGGCCAAATCTGATTCCAGAGACTAAAGTGGACTGTGAATTGTCCCAATCAAAAATCTTGATAGTAGACTCATATAGAAATGAAAAACCCCCGGGATATGTAGAGTGGATCCAAGGGCTGGAAAACGGGCTGTATAAATATAGTAGCAGAGACTTCAGAACTAGGTGCCAGCTTAGGATTTCTATGTGAGAATTGTGCCTGTATGCCAGAGTTGGTAGATGTGGAGAAATTAAGCCTTTCATTGATCACATTAGGAGGGACATCTGCCCCAGGAGCTTCATCATTGGCTCCCCTTGCTGAAGTCTCTGCTACTATATTTATACAGCCCGTTTTCCAGCCCTTGGATCCACTCTACATATCCCGGTGGTTTTTCATTTCTATATGAGTCTACTATCAAGATTTTTGATTGGGACAATTCACAATCCACTTTAGTCTCCGGAATCAGATTTGGCCAGAGGGTCGGAGTGGTGGGCTACATAGGTTGGTGGTGTGTCGGTTGGGTGGAGGATGGAGCCTCTTTGAGGCGATCTCAGCGTGATTTCAGAGGAAGGATCCATTCATCTTGGTTTCATCTAGTGTCCATGAGCTCATGAATTGTTTGCAATTTTATTCTTAGTTTGCATCACCTGTTTATTATGCTTCAATAATTTACCAATTTTTATCTACATTATACCATTGTTTGAGCCATCTATGCAACTTCTTTTGACTGGAAGGGAGACACCAGGAAGGATCTGATTCTGCCTTTTCTAAGTACAGATCTGTGTCACTGGGTCTGTCCTGTGAGGGCCATCCCTTCAGTGGAAGAGTCAGTGGACAAGTGCTAGTCAAGGGGATGCTAGAGAGTGTCTTGAAGATAAAGTAGTTGCATCAAATCTGCTGCTAGAATGAGCAAGAAGACCTAATTCTTCCATACAAGTGGCAGTATGGTCAAAGCAGTGTGTCTGCTTCTACAAGTAATTTGGTGAGGCCCAGTGGGAGTTGTCCTTATCTACTGTGAATAGTTCAGTTGCAGTATCCCACTATTCCTTTCCCCCATCCAAGTTCCACAATAAATATAAAAACCAGATATTCCTGGACTGCTTATTGAGTAATGAGAAAAACGGGAGTAAGGAAAAAAAACCCCAGCAACTGTCTGCAGGTAATCAGAGGGAGACCCAAGAAGTCAACACACAGCAAGCTCTATGGGGACAGTGCTACAAAAACAATGCAATAAAACAAACTTACCTGCTTGTTTAAAAGGTCCATTTAAAATTTACACTGAGCTGAACATCACAGCTCAAGGGGCCAAAAATCTAACATCCAGAAGAGGAAGCCTTGAGAGAAGATGCTGACAAAGTCACATAGGACGTAACGAGTACGGGAGGTGGAGCTTGGAGTTCTGACATCACCCGCTGCTATCTTATTTGTCGAATGGCTCTCGCAATGGCTGGAGGCTTCCGCGGTAAGCTGCACTCTGCACTTTTACATGCTGGAACATGTTTATATGCTGGAAATTGATCTACCTCTTGTAGGTGTTTTACTTAACAATAAATGTGAGATTTTAAATGGTATGCACTTGGATCTCTTTCCTCTCATTTTTCAACTATTTGTTGTGCTGTTAACCCATTGGGGAAGTGGAGGTTCTTGATAATATTATTATCAAGGCTTATTACACCGCTGGTGTCAAGTGGAGGACCTAGGAGATCCTGTGATTTGTTTTTGTTTGTTTTGTTTTGTTTTATTGTATTGTTTTTTTTTTTTTTTTTCATTAACTTTGTTGTATGACTATAGATCTATGTTTATCCTAAGCATTTTTGAAGCCATTTACTGTTGACTGTCACACTACCTCTGCTGGAAGTTTATTCTAATCATCAACTACCCTTCCAGTAAAATAGTGCTTTCTAAGATTAGTTTTGAACTTCCCTACAGTTGTTTG
>NC_138772.1:533066456-533101456 GCF_965119305.1 Pelophylax lessonae | reverse complement strand
AAGGATTTCTATTGCACCGACTCACCAAAACAATTCATTTTTGAAGTGGGAGAGGTTGTGGGTGTTCTTTTTTTTTTTTTTTCCCAATAAAAGCTTTATTGAACAACTGTAATAAACATGTACAGTATTAACAATAGCAATAAGACAAATGGTATAACTGTACAACATGTACATAAATTATGACATCAAGTTATGTTGAATCAAAAATCAGTGCAACAACATTAAATATCTACATCATCTCAAGAGGTACAGTGAGGGTATCCGAACACGATACCCTCCCTCAGATGAGGCAGGACCGAAAGATAAGTGCCTGCCTCAATGTAGGCCACTAGGGGGCAGTGAAGGAAGCGAAGATAAGAATTATAGAAGAAGAAGAATAAAGGGAAAGAAAAAGGAAATGGAAAAAAGAGAGGGGGGAGGGGGAGGGGGAGGTGATGGAGTATTATTGACAGGTGGTACTTGATCAGATAGCTCATTGTAGAAATGTAAACAGAATAACATTAGGATTAGGGGGATACCTGAAACGGTCAGCGGTGAAAATATAAGACCAGTGGTGACCTCCATTTTTAATAATCTTTTGGAGAGACCTGCAGAGTCCCCGATTGAGTTCGACAGAGCCCACCGTGCGCTCAGACCCAAAGCTCCAGACCCCAACCCCCCAAGAGACATAATTTGTTGCCTCTCAAATCATTCAGTTAAAGAGGAAATCCTCTATAAGGCAAGGCAAAATGAACGGATCTTGTTCAATGAAACACCTATTCAATTATACCAGGATCTCTCCCCCATCACACTGAAGAACAGAAGGGCTGTCAGACCTGTGTTGGAAGCCTTAAAAGAGAGAAATATTACCTACAGGTGGAAATTCCCCTTTGCGGTCCAGGCGTCCTATCAAGGAAAACAATTTTTTCTTCGCACACCAGATGATCTCCCCATATTCTGTGCTAACCTAAATCTGGATCCAATCTCATTGCCAGAATGGTACGCAGAATTTTTGTTGCCTCCATCTATGAGTGATACTCACGATGCTTCATGTTCAACATCAATGAGGTCACCTGCAACTAAACATGGAGGAAAGAAATTCAAAAGTAGAGATCTTCACAACGCTTTCTCCTCACCTCCTAAAACCCCCAGGTCCAGAGACCACACCTGATCCTGCTCGCTCAATCTGAAATTGACTGCAAGTTTCTTCCTTTTTTCTTTTTTTTTTTTTTTTTGTTTTTGTTTTGTTCTTTTGGTCCAAGCTCTATTACTTCACATTTTCTCAAAGGGTGTTCTAACGACTTCACAATAATCATCATGTAATTTAATAGGATGACGGATAGACCTACAGTATATTTTGTAAATTAGAGGGAAAATAAATTCTGACGTCAGAAAAAAGGTCAACAATCCAAGTTGGTAAAGAGTAGCAGATAGAAATGTAATATGATGGTTAATTTACATGGAAGCCTGATGTATAGCAAAATTAAGGGGGGGGGGAAGGGGGGAGGATAAGGAAGGAGGGGAATTGAGGGGGGGAGGGGAACTAGGAGGGAGAAGGAGAAGGGGAGAACTAAGGGGAGGGGAGGAGGAAAGTTCTCCCCTTCCCCTTATCCCTCCTAGTCCCCCTCCCCCCCTTTCCACTCTATCCTTCCCTCCTCCTCATCTTTCCCTTTTCTCTCCTTCTCCCCTCCTTTCCCATTTCTCTTCTTCCGTCCCCCTTCCCCTTTTCCCTTTTTCTCCTCTCCCCCTTCCCTCATCTTTCCCTCCCCCTCTCTCCTCCTTCTTTCCCCACCTTTCTCCCCACCTTTTCTCTTGTTCTTCCGCCCTCCCCTCTCTTTCTCTCCCCTTATTCCCCAGTCTTTTCCCTACCCTTGGTCCTTTCCTTCTCATGCACCCCCTGTTGGTTTTCTAACTTTCATTCCATACCAGTGTATTATTTTAAATGTCTCCTTTGCCCGCCGGCGAGAGATTTGGTGGCTCGGCTCGATAGGAGTGACCTTTGGCAGTCAGTATTTTCAGGTGAGGTTATCTCTCCCCCTGCTTTTGTCTGTATATCCTGAGGATTGTATTGTTATTCATTTTATCATAATATCATCATTAGAACAAGTGCAATCCATAAATCCTCCTGAAGAAGCGGTAAAAACCGTGAAACATGTAGAGGGATATACGCCTGGATACCTATATTTTTTCAATATGGGATAACCAGTTCTGATACGTACTGTCATTTTTGTATAATTGTTTTGTTCTATTCCTTTTGTGATTTTAACATGTTTTGAATAAAATTTATAAAACATTTTATTATTTCTGTATCTATAATTTTTGGTACCCGAAAAAAACTGTTTTTCTGTCCCCTATCCCCTTCACCCTCCCCTCTGGACCTATATGGGGAGCATAAGCCCAGTATTCCCCCTTTCCCCATTTTTGATGATGGTTAATTGGCATGTTAGTGTTATGGGTCTAAAGAGTTAGGAATAGTGAATAGAAAAAGAAGTGTAGGGTGAAAAGGAGGCAGGAAAAAAACTCAACCACATATATATTGCAGCAATGTGGGACAATAGTAGAGATAAAGTAAAGTGTGGGGGTAATGGAGAAGAAAACCTGAGGAATTCCCAGGTGGACCACCAGTAAAAGGTCCAAAAGATTCTGGTTTGTATCTATGCAATTCTGGGCATCTCTAAAGCATATGTATGAGATCCCAATAATCCTTTCTATAACTTTGCATGTAGGTGCCTCAAATTCACCCATTTTGCTTAATTTCTATGATGTATAATGGACTCTCTGTAAGATATACAGTAAAACCTTGGATTGCAAGCATAATTCGTTCCGGAAGCATGCTTGTAATCCAAAGCACTCTTATATCAAAGCAAATTTCCCCATAAGAAATAATGGAAACTCAGATGATTCGTTCCACAACCATTTATTCATAAATCCTTCAGTTTATAGTCCATATAAAAAGATTATAGCATTGCGATAGGTTGTGTAACCATAAAATGTCCATCCACAAATAGCCGCTTCTACAAGGGCATTAGAAGCAAAATCCAGCAGGAGCTACAGAGTATAAAAGAGAAGAGAGGCTCCTCTAAGTGTAGCAATATGGTTCCCATTTAATGAAGGTACAACATTTAGCAACTCACATGGTTGATGAATAAAACAGGCACATCTAAGGATGCAGGCATCCGGGGTAAAGCTGTCCACATAGACCATCTTCTGCACCGCCAGCTGCCAGTATGTAATCCTGACCGGGAAGACCACCCTGCAGTAAAGCGATCTGAAAGCGAGGGGCAGCATGGAAGGGATGACGTAGATGAAGGTGAGGAGGACGGTCTATGTGGACAGCTTTAGCCTGGATGCCTGCATCCTTAGATGTGCCTGTTCCAATCATCAACCATGTGAGTTGCTAAATGTTGTACCTTCATTAAATGTAACCATATTGCTACACTTAGAGGCGCCTCTCTTCTCTTTTATACTTAGCTGTGACTTGAGGCTACTTGTATATCAAGACATCGCTTGTATATCAAGTCAAAATTTATTTGAAAATTTGCTTGTCTTGCAAAGCGCTCTTAAACCAAGTTACTCTCAAACCAAGGTTTTTCTGTAATGTTTAGGCAGTTATTGAATGGACTGCCCGTGGTTGACACCACCTTCAGTATACCATCACCACACCATCTGCTTACCAGACC
The DNA here is from genome assembly GCF_965119305.1 of Pelophylax lessonae. Classification (NCBI taxonomy): domain Eukaryota; kingdom Metazoa; phylum Chordata; class Amphibia; order Anura; family Ranidae; genus Pelophylax; species Pelophylax lessonae. The sequence continues at coordinate 533,097,797 of NC_138772.1, read as the reverse complement.
CAAAGACCTCTTAAAAGTATGAGTTGTTGTTGCGTTTAAAGAGGAAGTAAACCCTCCTCTACAACTTGTACCTATAGGTAAACCTATGATAAGGCTTACCTATAGGTACTGTAAATATCTCCTAAACTTGTACCGTTTAGGAGATATTTACCTTACATGCAGCCAGTGACGTCACTGGCGCATGCGCTCTGAAGGAACGGCCGCTCGTGCCGTTCCTTCAGAGTCCCGTGCCGTGACCGTCGGCTCCCGTGCGCGTGCGCGGGAGTGACGTCACCGCGGCTCCGGCCAATCAGATGGCCGGATGCCGTGATCCCAGAAGACGGGCGACTGGACATGTCGCCCGTCATCAGGGGAGGGCTGGCAGCCTTAGGCCTGGGGGTCAAGTCCAGTCAAATGGCCCATTGAACCATGGAATCAGCTCACCATCCATGCCCACCTGGTTTTGGACTGACAGCTGTATACAGTGTCTGGCCCCTACAGTAATCCAGCCCTGAGTGCGGCCTTTTTACCAGTTTTTACTACTTTTCAGAGTGGCCTGGGGGGCAATTTCCCCCCTGCCCCCCTTGCCAGTCCTCCCCTGCCCGTCATAGAGGTAAGCAGGCGGCATGGCGGGGGCTCGTTCTAAGGTAAGTATTTCATAATGAGCTAGTATGCGATGCATACTAGCTCATTATGTGTTTCTCTTGCAGGGTGAAAAAAAAAAAAAGTGAGTTTACAACCTTTTTAATAAAGGCAATAACCACCACTTCTCCCAAGACCAGTAATAGGGGTGACTTATATCCACTTCCTGTATCAGGAACCTCATTGTTCTGGTTCTGAGCCGCATTCACAGATAACAATGGCGATAATGGAGTATAAAAAGACAAGGCATACTATAGTGCATTATCCTTACAAATCATCCTTTATTAAACATCCAGGTACTTACAGAATGTGAAACAAGCACAGCTTAAAAGGAAAATCACATGCCACTTCAACAGCTGTCCCTGAAGACATCTGTAGATGAAACACATGGGTCGGGACCTTTGGTGGTGACGTCATTACGCACAGTCGCAGTTAGAGCAGCCTTTCTCAGCCAGGGTTCCATGGTTCCCTGGAGTTCCTCCAAAGATTGCTAGGGGTTACAAAGTTAGTGAGGTTGAAAACAGACACCAGTCCATCCATTTTAACCTATGATGAGTGTGTGTGTTTATGTCAATGGTAAATTGTATAGTATGTTGTGGTAATTAAGGTGCCCATCTAATAGTTTTTTAAACTTTCGATGCTCCCTACTGATACCATTGCTTGTGGAAAATAATTCCAAATCCATACCACTCTGACAGTAAAGAACCCTTTATGCAAATTAAGGCTAAACTGCTTCTCTTCTAATTCTATTGAATGGCCACGTGTCTATTTAAATTCCTTTTTGCTATAAAGTTTGTTCCCTATGCTATGGTCACCAGTATCTCCAGAGAGAATACGTTCTATGCTTGTAGTCTTTCCTCATAGCTGAAGTCCTCCAGTCCCTTTATTAGCTTTTTTGCCCTTCTATGGACTCTTTCCAGTTCCAGCACATCCTTCCTGAGGACCGGTGCCCAGAACTGGACGGCATACTTAAGATGCAGCCGGACCAGAGTCTTGTAGAGAGGGAGAATTATCGTTTTATGTCTGGAGTGAATCCCCTTTTTAATACATCCCAGTATTCTGTTGGGTCTAGCAGGATGGACTGATTTTCCACCTGACAGTACCTGCATAGTTCTGGTACTGAAAAAACTCATCAGGAGGCATTATACTGACCACTAATATATCAGGGCATCCTTAACCAGCGTTCAATGGATCCTTGGAGTTCCTTCAGAGGTTGGTAGGTGTTTTTTGAGCATTGAGCAGGATGGACTGATTTTCCATCTGATGGTACCTGCTTAGTGCCAGTACTGAAAACGCTCATCAGGAGGCACTACACTGACCAATAATGTAACAGGGCATTCTTTCCCCTTACCATCAATGTAAGAAGACGCGTCTCCTGCTAACAGCTAGTGTACAAAACATTTCTCTGTTTACAATATTTTATCCTCACCACTAGGGATGAGATTTGCAGCCATGTGGAGTTTGAACCAAACTTTACATGCTTGTGATTCATCAAGTGGGCAAAATAAATAACCAGTTCCACTGCCTGCCGAATCTCTGGGCTGCTGCAGCTGGAAGTCATTCATTTAGTGCCAGTATCACTAAACTAGACTTTAATGGGTTTCACTGTCATGTTTATGGTTCACAATTTCTTTTAATTGCTCAACGTCTAGCGAACATGCTCAATTTGCTCATCACCTAACCACCAATGTAAAGGAGCACTATTTCACTATCAGTAATATAATATCCTATGAGCTATAGATAGTGTAGCACCCTCCTAGGTAGGTGCTAGGAAGAAGCATATGGGTGGCCCTGTCTGCATATCAGGAGGGCCTGATCATTTGGTTAGGCTGTCATGTGCTTCCAAGGGTGTCTGTTGAGTCTGGGGAGTCTCCCCACGGTGTCCAATGAGGGCTCTTATTGGACAGTGGAGGAAACCTGACCAATAGCACACCAGGGCTTGTATCCATCTCAGGGGGCAGAATAAGCCGCAAAGCATCCTGGGATAGGGTATAAGTCTGAGGGGAACACATGACGCAGGAGGGAAGCAGAGTCCCAGGAGGAGGGTGATGGCTGTCTCTCCTCCTGTCAGCGATAGTGAGAGTGTCCTGGGCGGTCGGCCTAGAGGACGAAGGTTGAGCTGAGCTGCAGAGGAGGGATCCAGAGTGCTGTGGACCGAGTGGAGCTGTTGGGCAGAAGTTTCGGGGAAAAACAGTATTGTGAATACTTGAGACTGCCCAGGGGTCTGCCTAGGATTGAGGTCCACTCCAGAAGGTCAAGGGGATCCAGCCAGCTAACCTGTGGAGAAGTTTTAGAGAAAGAGGGTGCCAGGTGCGCCCTGAAGTTTTTAGCAGCGCAGCAGTAGCACAAGTAGCTACCTCAGCAAGGAGTGCTTAACCTCCCTGGCGGTATGATTCTTTTGGATTTTAGGTGCTGAAAGCGGTACCATTATTTTGCATGTAATTTTTTGTGAATGAGCAGCCCAAACCAACTGTATACATTATATATATATATATATATATATATATATATATATATAATAAATGTATACAGTTGGTTTGGGCTGCTCACTCACAAGAATTACGTATATATATATATATATATATACATAAAAAGTACAGTAAAACTGCAGGAAAGGGCACTGGGGGGCAAACTAATATGATTTTTTTTTATTTTGAATTGTATCAGTGTGTTTGGTGTACATTTGAATTTGCCGCCGGTTCCACCCCCTTGCGAATGTCACGTCGCAGGAAACGGAAGCCGGGGCACGGAGAAGATCGGGAGGAAGATCCGCCGCGAGACACCGCCGAGACACATCGCTGGATCCCGGTGACAAGGTAAGTAACCCTGCTTACCGTATCCAGCGATGCTTCTGGCGGTACCCCGAGTGTGGCTCGGGGTTACCGCTTGTAGCTCTGAAATTTAACCCCGAGCCACGCTCGGGAATACCGCTAAGAAGGTTAAGGGAGCTAAAGAGAGAACTTATTTATGTGAGAAAGCAGTCCAAGGTCAGTTTGGAGTTAACAGGCAGCAAGCCAGTGTTAACCAGTGTCAACCGGCGTTGATCGGCATCTAGCCAGTGTCAAGTGAAGTGTTTTCAGTTGTCCCTAGCAAATTGTGCATAGTTGAGCCAAAGGAGTATCCCACTCATTCCCTTCTCCCATCCAAGTTCTCAATAAATACAAAAAACCCAAAGATACTGGACTGGTCATTGTCTCAATGCTCACACTTGGAGGAATATGCACAAGGGGTACTTTTGTTGCACCCAGTGGCCCAGGGGGACCCATATCCATCAAAACGGCTGGGAATCCTACTACAATAGCATAACCTTTTTTGCCAGGGCTGAGACCTGAAATGTATTACAAGGACTCCTCCATAGCAAAAAAATATTTAAGAGAGGATGGATTAGAGTTTGTTGCTTTCAGCTGTGGTGTAAGGATTTGTAATAAATTAATGCCCCTGTTGCTGCATCTCACAATCAGAAAACTTGAGGTACACAGAACCTGATATTACATGGGTTTATTTGGAGATCTTTATGACAACCAATGTTTTCAAAATTTCAAACTAAACTTCTGGAAGATATAATAAAAAACTTGAATGATCGCAGCTCTGTGTTTACTAAAAAACATCAAAGGTGTTTTATATGCAGCAAAAATAAATACCAGAATTTGACCTGATTTCAGCCTTTTAAATCCATGTGTAACAACGCCCAGATTAGAAAGGGGGAGGGGAGGGGCAGTTTTTGGGGCCAATGGAGTGTCCTGTTCTGATCAATTTGTTGACTCAAACCCCTTTTACACTGGCGTTCCATCTGTCCATTTTTCATCTATCCATTGACGGATGAGAAACGGACAGCAATGCATTCCTATGGGAAAAGGAATGTAAATAGATCATCATCCGTTTATATCCGTTTATTTCCTACAATAGAGGTGCATATATAATAATATCACAAACAAGATATACTACAACACACTAGCAGCGCTAAGAACATAAAAAAGTATAAATGCAGTCCACTGGGATAAAGTCCATGTGCTCATATGATCATACAATGTGCCCAGGATATTCACTCCTGACAATCCAAGGTCGTGAGTATGTTGGTGAATACACCGGACCCTCCACCTCACCAATGTGCTCCCCCAAATCAGAAACACTCACCAGAAATCTGGTCAACAAGCGCCTGTAACATCAGCCTATCACAGGCTTAGAAACGATCTCCTCAGGAATTAACCAGGAGCGCCGGCACTTGAACCGTCTCAATCGGATCAATTCTTGTGGTATACCCACAGGAGGTTCCAATCAAACAGGGGTGGTACATGTGGAAATAATAACTCACATAGGGCAATATTGCATGGCTAAAAACACCGCTTTATTATCCAAAAGAATACCCCCAGTAGCTGATGCACTTACAGAATAACAGAACAAAGCAAGCTTGTCATAAAAGATGAGGCATAACCTGCGTGCAGAGGCCGGTCCCCGTAGTAGCAGTTCGCCGCTGGTACCAAGCGATGGCGAGCCTCGGGTACAGCATCGGACGCCGGTCTGCCTCGTGACCGCGTGACCACGCCCTGACGCGTTTCGTTAGCAAGTAACTTCAACAGAGGGCGTCTGTTTACATCCTGAGAAACTGCGGAGAGGATGAACAGAATAATGTAGAGCAGGGGTGTCCAAATTTTTCGGTACGAGGGCTACATAATGTACAAGACGTATATTACAAATATTGGTAGGCTGAATTCAAAAAATCAGTTTTATAAATTAATTAATAAAATGTAAATGAAGGAATAAGTTTTACTTAAAACTTTTTTAGTAATCAGCGTCATATGATTCAGAACAACAAGAAAATAAATTCAGTTAAAAAAAAAAGGAATTCCAGATAAACTTAAAGTGTAACTCTACTTTTGTTGAGAAAAAACAATTCCCCTCTGAGTGATCTCTGTACATTACAAGGATTATAACAAACTTTGTTGCAGATTCCTTCCTTTTGTTATTCTGAAGAAATCATTGTTTGTTCCTCTGTGTTGAGTGGGTCTAATGGGAGTGATTTCATAATTATCTATCAGCTGTGGCAGCTGCAGGGCTCTAAGGAGGAAAGCTGCTGGGCCTGCATCCCTTTAGACGTGTTCCTATTGGGAGTATCTCATCAAAAATGACATTTTTGTTGCAGAGGATGCAGAAATCTGACTTGTATCTTAGGCAGACTTCTGGGAAAATTGGTGAGCCAATCACACAAGCAGGAAATGATGTTTCTGGGGGTGTGGTCAGTATACATTCTGTGTACAGAATAGCTCCAGGCGGCCATATTGTATTGCATTTTCAGAAAATTACAACAGCTGCAGATTGAAAAAGAAAGATAATTTTTAATAACATTTAATTACAATATGATTTGTGTCTCAACTGTATATATTGTTTTTTTTTCTTTATTTGCTATTTTTTTCCCCACTAAAGTGGAGTTACCCTTTAAGCCCAGCAGATATAGTCCCCATCAAAGTCTGCCCCCTACATAAAAGTCCCCATCAGAGTTCCCCTTATATTGTAGTCCCCAAAAAGTTTAAAAAAAAGCAATCACTCCCAGTGCTTAGAGGTAGGTTCTCCACAGCAGGATGGACTATACAGCAACAAAACCACGAACATCCTTAATGCCTGGCGGATGCAGCCATTCCAGGATTGGGGAATCCAAAGAAAATACAAAGAACAAAAAATATATATATTTTTAGTTGCATTTATTATATCACAAAGAACAGTGTGTCTTGCCTACAGTCAAGCATGGTGGTGGGAAAGTCATGGTCTGGGGCTGCATGAGTGCTGCTGGCACTGGGGAGCTACAGTTCATTGAGGGAACCATTAATGCCAACATGTACTGTGATATACTGAAGCAGAGCATGATCCCCTCCCTTCGGAGACTGAGCCGCTGGGCAGTATTCCAACATGAGAATGACCCCAAGTACACCTCCCAGACGACCACTGCCTTGCTAAAGAAGCTGAGGGTAAAGGCGATGGACTGGCTAAGCATGTCTCCAGACCTAAACCCTATTGAGCATCTGTGGGGCATCCTCAAATGGAAGGTGGAGGAGCGCAAGGTCTCTAACATCCACCAACTCCGTGATATCGTCATGGAGAAGTTGAAGAGGACTCCATTGGCAACCTGTGAAGCTCTGGTGAACTCCATGCCCAAGAGGGTTAAGGCAGTGCTGGAAAATAATGGTGGCCACACAAAATATTGACACTTTGGGCCCTATTTAGACATTTTCACTTAGGGGTGTACTCACTTTTGTTGCCAGCGGTTTAGACATTAATGGCTGTGTGTTGAGTTATTTTGAGGGGACAGCAAATTTACACTGTTATACAAGCTGTACACTCACTACTTTACATTGTAGCAAAGTGTCATTTCTTCAGTGTTGTCACATGAAAATATATAATAAAATATTTACAAAAATGTGAGGGGTGTACTCACTTTTGTGACATACTGTCTATCTATCTATCTATCTATCTATCTATCTATCTATCTATCTATCTATCTATCTATCTATCTATCTATCTATCTATCTATCTATCTACTGTATATATATATATATATATATATAAAAATATTTTTTTTTCACTTTTGGTACCTTGTATTTACCCTTTTGAAACTGGCTCTGCCCCTTCTTTTTTGGGGAGGGGTGATTTGTGCGTGTCTGTATTTATGCACCCGAACATAGATGGGCTTGTCAGCTTAGCTCTTACGAAGTGGGTGCACCTCCAAATCGCGTTAGGCTGCCATCATAGCGGGGGGGGGGGAGTGTCCATGGGAGACACGTATCCTGCACTGTATGGTCCACCCTTATATTATATATTAGAGTTCTCATCAGAGTCCACCCTTATATTAGGGTACTCATCAGAGTCCACCCTTATATTAGGGTCCTCATCAGAGTCTCCCTTACACCAGAGTTCACCATATATCAGAATCCCCATTAGAGACTCCCCTTATTTCAGGGGACACACCAAGTCAGGACAGAGGAAGTGCCATCCTCCTGTGAATACTGGGACAAGCATGTGATTGGTTGTTAGGAACAATGACGGTACAATGACAACTGACCTCGAAAGTGAAGGGGGGTGGGGGTGGACCATAGGCCTAAAGACCTGTGTGAGAAACCACTGACCCTAGCTATGAGCCAGAAAAAGTCTTTCAGCAGGCCAAATTGACCCACGGCCCATAGTTTGGAGACCCCTGGAGAGAAGGAGCATCTTAATTCGTTTGGTCCTGCTCTTTTACTGTCCAGTTACAAACTGGGGGCAATAAGTGAGATAGTTCTGCAGTTCAAGCACAGGAGAGAAAGGTCACCAGGTTGGCTGTGCTGAGTGGCAGAGCTGTGTAAATCTCAAGACTGGATAGACAGACAAATCCTTTGCAGGGAAAAGCATAAACAGGTTTTGAAAATACATACCACTTTTCCTTTAAGAGGAACATGAATACAGACATGTGTTCTATGCCATGTTTTTTTTTCCATGGATCATAAATATCATTCCAATATGTGAAAGGCCTGTATAGCTGTCTATCAATAAACAAGAAATAGCTGACCTTGTCCAGTCCATCAATTTAGCCATTGAAAAAAAAATGCTTCAAGAGCCGTTTAGCCGTGTTATTTTATTTGATGTGAAAAATGCTAAGCTTGCCATATTTAATGGTAGGCCTGGGAGGGTTAATGAAAGACTATAAATGGCATTTCACCTTGACTCGTTATGGCCCCATAACATCGCCGTGGGGTCTTACTAAGTGCCATCTCCATCTGAAAGCTATGAGTGTTAGCACAGATCTATAGAGGACTTGCAAATGATATCCTCTGCCAAGTCTGCGTTACTGAAAAATCCATTCCCCTGTAACAGGATACATGTTAAAGTTATGCTGTAAATGGATATGTTTAAATATTATGCATTTTGCAATATTGCTTATGCTGTCAATCTTTATATGGCTTAACCCATTAGGGTTTCTGTGTAAGAGTGGGACGTAAAGTCCAGTCAGATCTGGACAGGGGCAGCCTGGTAACTTTTGGCCCAGGGGGCAGGTACAAAACAGAGGCCCGTGGTGCAGCAACTCGGCCTTCTTCCTATACTCCTCCTGACCCCCATTCCAGGCTAAAGCTCTGCTCTAGGTACTCTCTACTCACCTGCTGAATCCGGGTTCCCAACCTGGCCAGCAGGGGGCGGTTGGGGGGAGCTGGGGCAGCTCCGTTGGGGCTGGCCAGGGGTGGAGAGTCTCCAGTGGGGCATGGAACCGGCCTCTGCTCAGACACAGTTTAAACCATCAATGCTGGGGAGGGAGGCCTGTGCTCTGTCCTTGTCTTCAACCCGCACTCAGTAGGTCAGTGGTGGGGACTTTTTACTTCTCTTCTCCATGAATCCTTCAGGCATGTCTATGGCAGAAGCTGTGCAGCTTTTTTACAGGACATCAGAGCGGCCCAGGGGGCAACTGCCCACCTTCCCCCCGCCCCCTGGCCCAGTCCTCCCCTGGATCTGGAATAGCTTTGCACAGAGCAGTCCCAATTCTCCTCCTCTTGGGTCCCTCTCATTTTTGGGGCACTCTTTCAAAGAGAAGAACGGTCAGCTGTGTTTACACCAGCTGCCTGTCCTTCTCTGTCAGCAGGGAGCGATCGCGCGTGGCTGGCGGCAATTGTGGCCACTGGCCCCATGCATCAGCATCCCTGCTGCCCAGCTGCTCGCCCCCCCCCCCCAGCACCACGTGTGTAACCGACGTCGGTTCACTCAGGAGAGGCTACTGCGGCAGGTGTTCTTAATGTGATTAATGATGGGATGTGGGCACAGATTATCATGTCATACGCACTTGTGGTACCACCCCATGGTAGTGTACAATTCTCTTTGTCTATGGTTGCAGTAAAATTTAAAAATTAAAAAAAGAATATATATATATATATATATATATATATATATATATAGATATATAGATAATAAAAGAAAACTATGATGTCTTTGGGTATATATATATATATATATATATATATATATATACATATATACATATATATACCCAATATATATACCTACATATATATATATATATATATATATATATATATATATATATATATATACAGTAATCCCCCGCTACATCGCGGTTCAGTTTTTGCGGTCCCGGTAATTCGCGTTTTTTTTTGTAATGTTATTTTACTATATAAATCATTAAAAATGAAAGATTTTTGTGTTTTTCATAGCTCTTGCTCTGTCTCTAAGTATCTTTTATGTGTTTAAATGAGTTTCTATTGTTTTAAAAGTGTGTTTAAAGACCTTAAAATGCTTTTACACGTACAGTGACAGTAAAAAAACATGCCTACAATGCATTTTAATAGGGTTTTTCTATTTCGCGGAATTTCACTTTTCGCGGCTGGGTCCGGAACGTAACCCCCGCAATGGAGGGGGGTTTACTGTATATATATATATATACAGTAAAACATTGGTTTGAGAGTAACTTGGTTTAAGAGCGCTTTGCAAGACAAGCAAAATTTTCAAATAAATTTTGACTTGATATACAAGCGATGTCTTGATATACAAGTAGCCTCAAGTCACAGCTAAGTATGAAAGAGAAGAGAGGCGCCTCTATAGGCACTTTTCCACTGCATGGAACCGTACCGGCTCGGCACGCTTTTGTGCTTTTCCACTGCTGGTACCGCATGGTATAGGGTCGGAACGGTTCGGTACGGTACGGTATAGGTTTGCTTTTCCACTGCATGGAACCGAACGGTACGGCTCTGAAAAAACAGTACCTACTTGATTGTGGTTCCAACAGGTACCAAACTGGTACCATATCCCACAATCCTTTGCATGCAGTCACTACTAGCCACTGATTGGTCAGAGAATCACACCCACCCCGTTGTTATCCCACCCACTTAACTTTAGTACTACTTTAGTGGAAAAGCAAACCTATACCGTACCGTACCGAACCGTTCCGACACTATACCATGCGGTACCGCAGTGGAAAAGCAAACCGGGCCAAGCAGGGCCGAGTAGAGCCGAGCCGGTACGAGCCGGTACTTGCAGTGGAAAAGTGCCATAAGTGTAGCAATATGGTTACATTTAATGAAGGTACAACATTTAGCAACTCACATGGTTGATGATTGGAACGGGCACATCTAAGGATGCAGGCATCCAGGCTAAAGCTGTCCACATAGACCGTCCTCCTCACCTTCATCTACGTCATCCCTTCCATGCTGCCCCTCGCTTTCAGATCGCTTTACTGCAGGGTGGTCTTCCCGGTCAGGATTACAGACTGGCAGCCGGCGGTACAGAAGATAGTCTATGTGGACAGCTTTACCCCGGATGCCTGCATACTTAGATGTGCCTGTTTTATTCATCAACCATGTGAGTTGCTAAATGTTGTGCCTTCATTAAATGGAACCATATTGCTACACTTAGAGGCGCCTCTCTTCTCTTTTATACTCTGTAGCTCCTGCTGGATTTTGCTTCTAATCCCCTTGTAGAAGCGGCTATTTGTGGATGGACATTTTATGGTTACACAACCCATCGCAATGCTATAATCTTTTTATATGGACTATAAACTGAAGGATTTATGAATAAATGGTTGTGGAACGAATCATCTGAGTTTCCATTATTTCTTATGGGGAAATTTGCTTTGATATAAGAGTGCTTTGGATTACAAGCATGTTTCCGGAACGAATTATGCTCGCAATCCAAGGTTTTACTGTATATATATATATATATATATACCCAAAGACATCATAGTTTTCTTTTATTATCTATGACACAAGCAGCAATGGGCAACTGTTGTGTAATATTCCAAGGCAGAATGCCTGCATGTACTTACATAATTAGAAATTCTACATAAACATGGTCATTCTTAAAAAAATAATTAAGACTAAACATAAAATATATTTACAAACTTATATTTAAAAAATAAATAAATAAAATAACATACATTGGAAAGATTATTGACATTAAACTGCATAGATTCAAATAAATATCCTAAAAAAAAAAAAAAAAAAAAAAAAAAGAAGAATAAAAGGGCCCATAGTTTTCCTCTGTTTTTTCCAGCCTTATAAAAAAATCCTGAAGACTGAATCGAATCCTAAGTACTTTCTTATGCCATCTCAGTATTCCCGACTGCAAACAGCTATTGATACTGAGCTTGCCTTTATAAACTGAGCATTGATGGTCGGTCTAGACTGCTAATTGGGAGATATCCTTTTACAAGCAGTTCCAGATTAAAAGCTTTCTCACTTTCACTGATTTTCAGTTTGTGTGAATGTCGATTTGATCCTTTTAGTGTGTTTATGCTAATTCTTCAGGGGCTCTTGGGAGATCTGAAAGCACGGTGTTGAAGCATGCAAATAGTAAGACGTTAGGAGTAAGCAGAACTTGGTGTATAATGTTCCTGATAAGTGCTACAATTCTGTGCCCCGTAAGAGCTCACTTTAACGTGTATAAATACATGCTTTATATGCTGAAATTTACACCTCTAAGTATATTTAAACATATTTAAACTTTTCTTTTTTTTTTTTTTTAGTTTTGCATGAAACTAGAACTTTTTCTTGCTGTTTGTGCCTATGGAGAGCTATCTATGTAGAATGTGTATGCAGAAGTTATGCTTTAATTAGTGGGAGAAGATGCCTGTGAGGGTTCTCATTTATTCAGGTCATAGTTAGTACAGTAGTAGTTAGTCACATTCAACTGGACTTGTTCTATAATTGTAAAGACATTTCATCAAGCAACACTTCTCCAATCCACTTCTCCAGTTTCTAACGCAGATTTTCCTCAACCCAGAGTTCCATGGGACCCTTGGGCTCTTGCAGAGATTGCTGGTGGTTTCTTTAACCACTTGCCGACCGCTCACATTGAGCGTACTGCAGCAAAGTGGTTCGTTATCGTCCAGCGACGTAGGTCTACGTCGCTGGACTCCTCCCCTTGTGGGCGGCGTGCCGCCGGAGGCTCGCTCCCGCTGTATTCAGACACAGCGGGAGTCGGGCCAGGGGAGGAGAGGCGGTGATCACCGCTGCTCTTCCCCGATCGTCTGGGAATCGAGTGTGGCGATCCGCCCGCTTGTGTAAACAAAGCGGGCGGATCTCCTAAGTGACAGACAGTGACAGATTGCAGGATTCAGCATAGCTGAACCTGCGATCTGTGCCTGTGTCACACAGTCTCCTCCCCCCACACACGTCAGTAAGCACCAGGCATATATTAACCCCTTGATCACCAATAAAAGTTAACCCCTTCCCTGCCAGTGTCATTTTTACAGTAACAGTGCATATTTATAGCACTGATTACTGTAGTAATGTCACTGGTACCCCCAAAAGTGTCAAAAATGTCAGTCAAGGGTCCGATCTGTCCGCCGAAATGTTGCAGTCCTGCAAAAAAAATGCAGATTGCCGCCATTACTAGCTAAAAAAAAAAAACAATAAAAATGACATAAATTTCCCGTAGTTAGTAGCTGCGATAACTTTTGCGCAAACCCATTAAAAATACGCTTATTGCGATTTTTTTTACCAAAAATAGGTAGCAGAAAATAAATTGGCCTGAAATGTTAAAAAATTTTGATTTTTACATTTTTTTGGGGGGGAATTTCATATAAAAAAATTTGAAAAATATTGTTATTTTTCAAAATTGTCGCTCCTTTTTTGTTTATAGCGCAAAAAGTAGAAATCGCACAGGTGATCAAATACCACCAAAAGAAAGCTCTATTTGTGGGGAACAAAAGGAAAACAAATTTCGTTTGGGTACAGCATAGCATGACCGCGCAATTGTCCATTAAAATAACCCAGTGCCGAATCGTAAAATAGGGCCTTGTCAGGAATGGGGTAAAATCTTCCGGTCTTAAAGCGGTTAAAAATACGCTCATTGAGAATTTTTTTGTCAAAGACATGTAGCTAAATACATTTTGGCCTAAATATATGACAAAAATTTAATATATTGGATATTTTTTAACTGTCAAAGTAGAAAAATATTGTTATTTTTTCAAAATTGTCGCTTTTTTATATTAATATCGCAAAAAATGAAAACCGCAGAGGTGATCAAATACCACCAAAAGAAAGCTCTGTTTGTGGTAAAAAAAGGACGTAAATTTCGTTTGGGTACGGCGTTGCATGACCGCGCAATTGTCAGTTAAAGTTGCAGAGCGCCGAATCGCAAAAAGTGGCCTGGACGTAAAGCAGGAAAATGCTCCGGTCCTAAAGTGGTTAAGCAATGAGCAATTTCTATATCTCAGATAGGTTCCCACTGAAACCAATAATCTTTCAGCTATCTGTAAGTGGGGCATTCTTCCCACTGACCATAAATGTAGAGAGCACTACTCCCATTGGTCATAATTATTACTTTTTTTTTATTTCAAACCCCATAGGTCATAAATAACTCTAATATACTCCGAGTTTTAGACATAGTAATTATTAGAAGGGGTTCCCTGAGACCCGAATGTTATTTCAAAGGTTCATCTCAAAAAGTTGAGAAATGGTGTCTTAGATTGTCAAGAAGATACCCCACCATTTCAATTCATATGTTATTACCTCAAAAATCCAAAACCTATGGAATGTGTAAATGCTGAGTGTCCAAGAGTAGGATGGAAGGTGTAAAAGTTGTGGTGGCAGTCTGTTGTAGTTATATTTCTCCAATGCTGGTGTCAGGAAGCCCTCATAGGTGTTAGTCCCTCTATTTACATAGCTAAAGACATGCCCAGAGCTTGAAGGAAATGATAAGCATAGGGCATACATGATTAGGTGGAAGGAAAACCAGGCAGTAGGGGGTTCAATTAGTTGTTGGGATATGAGAGGTCAGGACCCTTATTGGCAGAGCAGACAAGGTGATGGGTAGGAGCAGGAGAGAGAGTAGTTGAAGGGGAAGAGTGAAGGGACTTCACTTGCAGACTGGAGATCATAGGAGAAACGTCCCTCCCGCCCGCCCCCGTGATGCCGTTTTCAGTCGCTCAGCTAAGAAGGTTGGATGTTGGTGGCTGAGGTCCTTGATGAGGGTCCAAAACATGGCGTTGAACGATAAAATGGTGGGACTCATCTCAGGTATGGAGTCCTATGGTTGGTCTGGTTCAGTCTAGACCAGTGTTAATTTCGTCGACTAAAACCGACTAAAACGTTTTCGTCGACTAACACAATTCAGATGACTACAATACGACTAAAACTAAAATGGCATTTTAGTCTTAAGACTAAAATACGACTAAAACTAAAATGGCATTTTAGTCAAAAGACTGTAACTAAAACTAAATCGAAATTTGCTGCCAAAAATTAACACTGGTGCATGCTCAAATCATAAATAATAACATATTAGATTTTTCACTCCAGGACCAGCAGTAGTACATAATGAGTTTGGAAATTGTAGAGAAATGCTTAAATAATGCATTACAAATTACAATTGAACTACACCCATTTGATTATAGATGACTAAAATGAGTTTTAGTCGACTAAAATGTAGGGCGTTTTAGTCGACTAAAATATACTGGAATTTTAGTCGACTAAATACGACTAAAACTAAAACACTTGCAGAAGACTAAAATGGGACTAAAACTAAAATGCCATTTTAGTCCTAAGACTAAGACTAAAACTAAATTGAAATTTGCTGCCAAAATTAACACTGGTCTAGACCGACCAGGTAGTGAAAGGTGGTAGGGGTCTGTGGTCAGTTAGGATAGTCCTCGAGGCGGTGTTTTGGCAGCTGGGGGCAGAACCTAAATGAATGGTACCACAGACTCCAAAGTTGTGGGAGATAGTATTATCAAGGATCTGCAACCATTCTTTGATCTGGATTGGTTTGAATGTTTTACGTTTTTCTGTTATTTATGGCTTTGTTTCATAAAAGGCCGAACTGGCCATTTGATCCCAATGCTGAGTTAGTGTTGTCATTTAAAGGTAAAGGGGGGTGGTGTTGGATACTGATCCAGATAATATGGTTAAACAGGTGGGATCTGAACTACCCTAGTCAAGGTGTGACTTGTTGTCAAATCTCTGGCATTTAACATCTCTACACCATTGATTTGACAACAATTCACAACTTTAGCCATGTAAATCGAAGAACTAACATCTATGCAGGCTGCTGGACACCAAGAATGGGGTTATGAAACTAGGGCAGGGTGGCACCACAACTTTCACACATTTTTCTCTTACACATCAACAATCTCCGCTTCAATACGCCTAAATTGTAAAAAAAAAAAAAAGAAAAAAAAGAATGCATACATACCTTTATTCCAGATGTTTCTGGCGTGACAAGACATGATGAGAATGATCCCTTTTTTCTTTGGGGATCAGTAGTGGAGAGCCATCACTTCTGCATAGCACATTATGACATGTGATGCTCACTGCAATATAGTTAGCTGGACTTGGACTCTAATGCCCCGTACACACGTACCGATCGTCGGCCGAACGATCGGCCGTCTTTTGTCCAGGGCTGTCGTGTCTGTTGAAAACTGCAAAAGACTGCACACGAATTTTGTCGGCCAACAACAGCCGACTGCAGAAGTGATGTCATGTGATGGTTAACTTTCCTTGTCTTATTTCTTTTCTGAGCATGCCCAATCTGCGGTCTGTCGGCCGAAATCTGTACTGACTGGCGAACAATCGGCCGTTCTGGTGTTGGCCAACAAAAATTTTAATGCCTGCACACCCGATTCTGTTCGGCCGAAAATGCGCTGTCGGTTGTCGGAAGCATCATACTAACAAGCCGACAATCGGCCGATCGTTCAGCGGCCGAATATTTACGGCCGACAATCGGTACGTGTGTACAGGGCTTGAGCTAAGGGCTTTTTTGGTTTCCAAAGTGGAGTTGAACTTTACACTAAGGGCTTTATTGGTTCCTTATTTCCTCATTACCATTATCTGACTATTAACCTCCCTGGCGGTATGATTCTTTTGGATTTTAGGTGCTGAAAGCGGTACAATTATTTTGCATGTAATTCTTGTGAATGAGCAGCCCAAACCAACTGTATACATTTATTATATATATTATATATGTATACAGTTGGTTTGGGCTTCTCATTCACAAGAATTACGTATATATATATATATATATATATATATATATATATATATACGTATATATACGTATATATAATACGTATATTTATATATATATATATATATATACACACATACAAAGTACAGTAAAACTGCAGGAAAGGGCACTGGGGGGCAAACTAATGTGATTTTTTTTTTTTTGAACTGTATCAGTGTGTTTGGTGCATTTTTACATTTGAATTTGCCGCCGGTTCCACCCCCCTGCGAACGTCACGTCGCAGGAGACGGAAGACGGGGCACGGAGAACATCGGGAGGAAGATCCGCCGCTAGACACCGCCGAGACACCGCCGAGACACATCGCTGGATCCCGGTGACAAGGTAAGTAACCTCTTTTACAGGATCCAGCGATGCTTCTGGCTGTACCCCGAGTGTGGCTCGGGGTTACCGCTTTCGGCTCTGAAATTTAACCCCGAGCCACGCTCGGGAATACCGCTAAGAAGGTTAATAAAATAGTAAACAAGTAAAGTTGGCCTTCTAATATTTTAGGGTGTGTAATGTTTAGAACTTCTATCAAGTTTTTACTGTTGCCAATGCCCTTATTAAGGGGTTTTGCTGTCGTATCCCAGGGACATACCAAGGTCCCCTTTAGTCATGTTTTAGTGTCAAAAGTAAAATTTTGGTATGTTTTAACCACTTGCCGACCAGCTGCCATAATTTTACTGCAGCAGGTCGGCTCTATTACGCAAAACGACTTACCTGTACATTGCTTTGTGCAGAAGACAGTAGGGACGCGCGCGCGCCATGCACATGCGCTGATTGGCCAGAGGGGGAGACAATCAGTGGGTCTAGCAGACGCGATGTCTGCGGCCACCCGTGATCGCTTCCTATGGAGATAGAACGGCGGTGTGCCTATGTAAACAAGGCAGACCACTGTTCTGTCACAGATGAACACAGGGATCCTGCTATTTAAGAACACAGGTCTCTGTGTTCATCTATTGAGTACATCCCCCACACAGTTAGAAAGCACTCCCTAGGAGCACGTTTAACCCTTTGATCGCCCCTGGTGTTAACCCCTTCCCTGCCAGTGTCATTAGTAAAGTAACAGTGCATATTTTTAGCACTGATTACTGTAGTAATGTCACTAGTACCCTCAAAAGTGTCAGTAAAATAATTCAATAAATAAAAATGACATACATCTTTCCCCTAGTTTGTATATGCAATATCTTTTGTGCAAACCAATCAATATACACTTATTTTACCAAAAATATGTGGCTGAATACATATTGGCTTAAAATGATGAAAAATTTAGATTTTTTTTGGGGAATGTTTTATAGTAGAAGGTAAAAAAATATATTTTCTTTTTTCAGAATTGTCGCTCTTTTTTTGTTTTTATAGCACAAAAAATAAAAATCAGACAGGCGATCAAATACCACCAAAAGAAAGCTCTGTTTGTGGGAAAAAAGGACATCAATATTATTTGGGTACAGCAAACCCCCAGACCTTGCAATTGTCAGTTAAAGTAACGCAGTGCCGTATCACAAAAAATGGCCTGGTCATTAAGAGGGTAAAACCTTCCAGTCCTTAAGTAGTTAGTGTCCTTTGCAATAGCGCTTAGACTGGGAGAGGGAGTGGTATAACTTGGGGCCAGTCAGATTTCATGCACATAAATGTGCTAGCAAGTTATATCACGAAAATAAAAATATCAATTCTCATCAGACTTTTGTTGCTCTTTCATTGTCTGATATTTGTATTTGATCAGTGTATTTAGCCATTTCCGTGTAGTTCAGCTAAAGTTTGGTTGTCATCCCCTTCATCTCCAGCTGCAAGATTACCCTGCCATAGGTCCTGGCTCTGTTTCCACCCAGCTTCGGATGCTCTCATTCCTCCTACTGTAGTATAAAATATATGCAAGCCTATCTAAACCCAAAAACAAAATATAATAGCTGGGGGGTGACAATGCTACTCCTCCAAAGTGTTAGGCAGTTGATACCTGCCCATTATCCAGCAGCCCCCACTGTCACCCAGCTCTTCTTCTTCCTAGTGGTGAATTGCCATATGGTTGCTAGGGAATGGAATACGGTGTCTTTCCTCCCATTGGCAGTCTGAGTTTTAGTGTCTAGGCTGCAGGATGCCACCTGTGCCTCCTAACTTGCCACTGTTGTTGACCAAGTGTGCCTGATTAGTTTGATGATCCTGTGTTTCCTGCCCTGACCTTTTCTTCATTTATGGATTCTTCTGTTGTCTTTTGCCTGCCCTGACCTTTGCTACAGACTGTGGCTATTGTTCACCCCCTGTCTTGGCTCCACTGGTGTGCCCTCTATTTTGTCACGAGTATACATTATCTTCTCCTTTACTTACCCTTGGTCTGCTAATGACCTTCAACAGCCAGAATATATAGATTTTTTTGTACTAAGTCCTGGGGCGGGGAAACATAGTACATTTTTGTTAGTTGTGCCCCACCTGTTGCCTAAAAGTGCATCCACTGATTCATGAGCCAGTCTAATGCAGACAGTTGATGTAAGAAGGCAGGCACACTGATGGAGACACTTGATGTAAGGGGGCACTCTGATGGAGACCCCAATGTAAGGGGGCACTCTGATGGAGACCCTGATGTAAGGGGGCACTCTGATGAAGACCCTGATGGAAGGGGGCACTCTGATGGAGACCCTGATGGAAGGGGACACTCTGATGGAGACCCTGTTGTAAGGGGGCACTGTGATGAAGACCCTCAAGTAAGGGGGCACTCTGATGGAGACCCTCATGTAAGGGGTACTCTGATGGAGACCCTGATGTAAGGGGGCACTCTGATGGAGACCCTGATGTAAGGGGCACTCTGATGGAGACCCTGATGTAAGGGGGCACTCTGATGGAGACCCTGATGTAAGGGGGCACACTGATGGAGACCCTGATGTAAGGGGGCACACTGATGGAGACCCTGATGTAAGGGGGCACTCTGATGGAGACCCTGATGTAAGGGGCACTCTGATGGAGACCCTGATGTAAGGGGCACTCTGATGGAGACCCTGATGTAAGGGGGCACTCTGATGGAGACCCTGATGTAAGGGGGCACCCTGATAGAGACCCTGATGTAAGGGGGCACTCTGATGGAGACCCTAATGTAAGGGGGCACTCTGATGGAGACCCTAATGTAAGGGGGCACTCTGATGGAGACCCTGATGTAAGGGGGCACTCTGATAGAGACCCTGATGTAAGGGGGCACTCTGATGGAGACCCTGATGTAAGGGGGCATTCTGATGGAAACTCTGATATAAGGGGGCACTCTGATGGAGACCATGATGGAAGGGGACACTCTGATGGGGACCCTGAAGTAAGGGGGCACTCTGATGGGAAAGTGATGTAAGGGGGGACTCTGATGAGTACTCATGATCTAAAGAGGGACTCTGATGAGGAATCCTGATGTAAAAGGGGACTCTGATAGAGACATCTAATATAAGGATGTACAGGTTCTGTTCACCCCAATCCAATGACAGCCTAAAACATACTAGTGTTTCCCAAGTTGTGACACTGTGGGTTGATTTACTTAAACTGGAGAGTGCAAAATCTGGTGGAGCTGTGCATAGAATCCAATCAGTTTCCAACTTGTTCAATTAAGCTTTGACAATAAAATCTGGAAAGGGTTGATTTGCTAAAGGCAAAAAGACTATGCACTTTGCAAGGTGCAGATGCACACTGCAACAAGAGTTGCTCCAGATCTGCTGACTTCCATCATCCAATCACATGCAAGCAAAAATGCTTTTTTCTTTTTATTTTCCTTGCATGTGATTGGGTATTCTATGCAAAGTGAAACTTTACCTCATTTACTAAGCTTTGGAGCAACTACACTTGCAGAGTGCAACTGCAAGGAATACCTAATCCCATGCAAGGAAAATAATAAAAATAGCATTTTTCCTTGCTCATGATTGGATGATGGAAGTCAGCAGAGCCTCTGATCATTTACTAAGATCTGGAGCAACTGTTTTTCAGTGTGCAACGGCACTTTGCAAAGTGCTCAGTCTATTGGCCTTTAGTAAATCAACCCCAAAGTCTTTTCAAAAGATCAAGAACTGGATTATCAATCATTATTTGGGATGCTGCAATAGTAACAGGTGGTGGACAGTTTATTGTCAAGAGTTTCTTAACCTTCCTTTAAATTTTATGCATTCATTGTGCTAAGGAGTGAACTGTAATTACACGTAACCTTCAAGCAAGCTATGGAACATCATAACATTTTGTGCTACACTTTTTTATCAGATGAAAATTGAAATTTTAATTTACATGTCCTGAATTACTATCTTTGTCTCTGGCTCTTATAATTATATTTTAGATTGATTACCGATCTCTGATAACCTTTTGTAATATTGCGCTAAGGGAAGGACGCCTATTCTGAAAGACTGTTGACATTAATTTCATAGCCTTTTAAGGCAATATGAAAAAAAGTTACATTTTGAGAATTTTACTTGATACGGGAAAGTATGAAGTTGCAAATTAAAACAAACCTGAAGTAAGAGAAAAGGAAGCTCAGCGTCACATGTAGGTATCGCTAGTCAGCCAGCCTAGGATTGGTCAGTTCTTCATACTTAGATCCACCCATTAAGGCATTCTGATCTCTACAAAGCTCATTTGACTGTACTCCTCCTACGGATCACAGGAGCGGAGTTCGTTCTGAAATCCTGCGACCAGTTTTCAGCAGACAGCAGGCTGAAGTCCGCTGTCTGCTGAGGTCACAGAGCAGGCTCAGGCAAGATCGCGACAATGGAATCGGGATCCACCCACATGCTTGGACCAGCACTCAGGTCAGCCGCCTGCTCCCACCCCCTCCACATCCCATTGCTCCAGTGAGCTAGGAGGGGGCAGAGCAGAGAGTGGTGACTGACAGTCACCAGCTCTCTGCTCAAGGAGCCCTGAGAACCGAGCGTTGGGCAGTGTTTGATCGCTCGGTTTCCAGTGTTAGAGTCGGCGGGGGACAGATGCAGCATCGGACCTTTGCATCCACCTAGGAAAGTATGATTCTGAAAACAAAAGTCACATACATCTCTTTTAAGTTTGCATTTACTAACTGGTTCAATGCCTGTTTGTTTGATTTAGTATTACTACTGAGTACAAAGTATTACTTTCAATAATTTTCTGTGATATTGCATGTTTTGTACACTCAACCTGGTGTGTCAGAGGGGCTGAGATTCTTAAAGGGGTTGAGGTAAAGAACAGAGGACCCATCCTGACCAGTGGCTCCTACCAGGGTACAACTAGATGTAGTTGGTTTGAATTCATGTAGCATGCTGATGAATCAGAGAAGATTTGCTTTAATGGTGTAATTTTTATCTTGATATTTATTGAAACAGTATATACTTGGTATACACTGTGCAAGGACAAAGTTACTCCCATGCTCATGTTTAACCACTTTACCACCGGAGGATTTTGCTGTCTTACGTCCAGGCCACTTTTTGCGATTCGGCACTGTGCCACTTTAACTGACAATTGCGCAGTCGTGCGACGCCATACCCAAACAAAATTTATGTCCTTTTTTTCCCACAAACAGAGCTTTCTTTTGTTGGTATTTGATCACCTGTGCGATGTTTACTTTTTGCGCTATAAACAAAAAAAGAGCGTACATTTTGAAAAAATAACAATATTTTTCACATTTTTTATATGAAATTCCCCCCCCCCCAAAAAAATGTAAAAATCAAATTTTTTTTACATTTTTGGCCAATTTGTTTTCTGCTACCTATGTTTGGTAAAAAAAAAATCACAATAAGCGTATTTTGATTGGTTTGCGCAAAAGTTATTGCGTTTACTAACTAAGGGAAAGATTTCTGTCATTTTTGGTGTTTTTTTTTTTTAACGAGTATGGCGGCGATCTGCGATTTGTTTTGCGGGACTGCGACATTGCGGCAGACAGATCGGACCCTTGACTGACATTTTTGACACTTTTGGGGGTACCAGTGACATTACTACAGTAACCAGTGCTATAAATATGCACTGTTACTGTAAAAATGACACTGGCAGGGAAGGGGTTCATTTTATTGGAGAGGGAGGGGTTAATGTATGCCTGGTGCTTACTAACGTGTGTGGGGGGAGGTGACTGAGTGACACAGGGACAAATCGCATGTTCAGCTAAGCTGAACCCTGAAATGTGTCACTGTTTACACAAGCGGGCGGATCTCCAAACTAGATTCCCAGGCGATCGCCGCTGCTCCTCCCCTGGCCCGACTCCCGCTGTGACTGAAAACAGTGGGAGCGAGCCTCTGGCCGCGCGCGAGCGCCGCCCACAAGGGGAGGAGTCCAGCGACGTAGGTCTACGACGCTGGACAGAATCGTGCTACTTTGCCGCAGTACAGTCAACGTGACTGGTCGGCAAGTGGTTAAATGTTACATCATCCTGGCCCGACCGATCAAGATGGGCAAAGACTCCAAAACCCAGGAGAGGACCACGTGTAGATGAAGGTGTTGAAGGGGACTGTACTGAAGCACTGAAGGGGGGTCACAATGAACCAGAAGTGCTATAAGGTGCAAATATGCTGAGCATGCTAGTATATTATGGCAAATGCTCCTTGGAGCTCAAATCAATTGCAATGGTTTGGTGATTTATTTTTGATTTATATGTTATATGTTATCTTACACTCCAGCAATAGAGTTGGGCTGAACACCCCCTTGTTTGGTTTGCACCAGAACTCCCAAACATGTAAAAAGTTTGGACCCGAGCCACAAACTCTATTATAGTCTATGAGACCAGACCTTGAAAAATCAAAAGTCCCCATTTTGAAGGATTTATATGCAAGTTATTGGCCATTAAAAGGGTATGGGGGTCTGGGGGACATGTATCAATTAAGAACATTTTTTTAAAAAAAGATCATGTTTTCAGGAGCAGTGATTTTAAGGATGCTTAGTAAAACAATTCCTTAAAATATAGTGCCTGGGGGGTCCCCTTAGTCTGCCTAAGTGGCACATCTGTACCATGTATAGAACCTGCTGCAGCAAAACTGACATTTATAGAGAAAAAAAAAGACATTTAAATTGCCAACAATACAATACCAAAACCCCTTCTCGACCCTTATCTGAGCATGCAGCCTGGTAGGTCAGGAAAGGGGGGAGTGAGCGCCCCCCTCCTGAACCATATTAGGGTAATTATGGGGACAAGGTGCTTTGGGGTGGGGGGGCAGAAACACCCCCATGTTGAGGGTATGTGGCTTGGTATTGTTCAGGAGAGGGGGGGTTTGCTCACCCCCCCCCCCCCTCCCTTTCCTGGCCTTCTAGGCTGCATGCTGGGCTAAGCCTGCATGTTTAGAAAGGTCCACAAAGACATTTTCTTCTGTTGCGGTTTTACTTGATGGAATGGACGTAGAGGAACAGTAGTGAATATATCGGACTATGGCTGAAACTATTCATATCTGTGCTTTTTCCTGAGGAAGTGAATCCTTGATTTTGCAAAATGGGTCAAGATCTACATAGCAGAGTTTTATTATTTGTAAAATATCAGAAATAGATGATGAAGTGACTATTTGTATGTATTCTGTATATTTTTTTTCTTTTGATGATCACATTTGTTATTTCTATAGTAGTATACTAATACTATGTATTTATATATCTTTTATGTAATAAACTAATGTATTTTTATATCCGGTGTATGTTTCATTAAAGTCCCATGGGCCATTATTTCCTGTCTTTGTGTACATATTGGGGACTGAGACACACTTGGACTCCATACATGTCAGCTCAGCATTTTTTTGCCACAAAGACATTGATGAGCAAGTTTTGGGTGAAAGAATTTGACTGGCCTGACCTCATCCCGATAGAATACCTTTGGGATGAATTAGAGCAGAGACTGCGAGCCAGGCCTTCTCGACCAAAATCAGTGCCTGACCTCACAAATGCGCTTCTGGAAGAATGGTCGAACATTCCCATAGACACACTGCTAAACCTTGTGGACAGCCTTCCCAGAATAGTCGATGCTGTTATAGTTGCAAAGGGTGGACCAACTCAATATTGAACCCTACGGACTAAGACTGGGATGCCATAAAAGTTCATGTGTGTGTAAAGGCAGGCGTCCTAATACTTTTAGTAATATAGTGTATATATTTGTATATATATATATATATATATATATATATATATATATATATACGGTAGGAAATGGTAAAACCCTGTTGGTTTAATTTTTACTGTCTGTGTCCCATTGGGAGATTTCCCTTCACTTCGTGTCCTGGGGATGCAACAGGGAATGACAGGAAGTCTCTTCAAATTGGATGGAATTCTCCTAATAGACATAGTATAGACATAGTGATACAAAAAAATAAGTAGGGAGCTGCTCAACTTCCTTGGAACCCGCACCCTTTGTATGGTGGAGCATAGGTGTGAGCCTTGTAGTGGAGTGGCTAGGATAATTTGAAATACGTATCCACTCTAAAACAGTTGTCACTGGGACAGGTGACACAACCTCTTACTTCTTGTTCTATTGACAATTCTAAAATTTTGGTTTCCTTATAATTTTTTGTTTTGGGTGATAATAACACCTGGAAAGATACAGAGGGTGAATCTACCCAGCAAGAATACTGACAACAATAGAAACTTGAGGGTTCTAATCCATCCTTATTCTAGCCAAAATCTAAAAAAATGGCTAATCATACAGTCCAATTTGATCCTTCACCATATACTGTATGTCATTTTAGTATTTTCCATAGATATACATTATTTTTCCAGTATCCTCAGCCAAAAAAGAAAAGTTTTGGATAGACTGACCGTTTATCCAGGTTGATTTATTGATTTTGGTTACCATTCACCTATTTGTTTTTTGTTTTATATACTAAAGTTTGCACGTTAGTTTGCCAACATTCATAAAGCTTCTGGAAACTGTCAGCAAAGGCCGCTTTAGAAATTGATTGGAGAACTGCTGGCGCCAAATCAGGGGAGTACGGTGGATGCCGCTTGGATTCCGGATCAAACTGGTAGCACCAGGTCTCATCCCCTGTGATGATGGTTTGCAGAAAAGATGGATCCTGGTCACACTTGTTGATGACATCTTCAGAGGTTTCCTTCCATTTTGCTTTCTCTTTTATTTAAGCTTCTGTCGCACAAACCGGGAACAGATCTTCCGCTTACCCAAATCTTCTAGGGCGAT
The DNA here is from genome assembly GCF_965119305.1 of Pelophylax lessonae. Classification (NCBI taxonomy): domain Eukaryota; kingdom Metazoa; phylum Chordata; class Amphibia; order Anura; family Ranidae; genus Pelophylax; species Pelophylax lessonae. The sequence continues at coordinate 533,072,134 of NC_138772.1, read as the reverse complement.
GGTGCGCACTGTGTCCTTGCTAATGCCCAGTTCCTCCACCGTCCCCAGAATCAGTCACCGATCTCGTGCCAGCATTTGTCCCATTCGTTTGATTATGTCTTTCCTCCCAGGAATGCCCAGTTCCTCCACCATCACCAGATTCAGTCACCGATCTCGTACCAGCATTTGTCGCACTCGCTTGATTATGTCTTCCCTCCCAGGGGGTTCCACCATCAACACGAAAGTCAGAAATGTTCAGCCTTCTGGGTCTATTTAACTGCACCATTGCTCAGGTTTAGGCCTCTCTCTGTCCTGTCCCAGACAGCACCATGCATACATCTCTGGCTGTTCCCTTGTAACCACACCCATGGACTCCTTGGGACAGTGGGACCCTGAATTATTTCCAGGTCCTAGATTATAAGGGCTACTAATGCCTGCATGCTCAGTCCTCTGGTTACTGGAAAAATCCGAAACCTGGGTTTGAGAACCTTTGTCACTTTCTCCTACATTTTTGCTGTGGCAAGGCCTGGCACTGCCACAATATATATACCTTGTAACTATTGAATAGTGTTCTAGCATTTGATGGGGCAGGACTGCAATGGTTAAAATTATATTAAGCTTCCCTAATGTTCTGAAGCATGCATTACTCAATCTGTCTTTAGCTATTTGCTAATACATCATTTGGTTATCAGTAATATATTTCTGGAAACAATGTAACTAAGGAAAAAAAAATCTAATGTGAAATAATGAATATTCATCATGACAACCTAGTCATTAATATTTTAAGTTGACTTGTCAAGACTCAACACTCCAAGGAATGGAACAACACGTCATGGCCCATTAACACAGAAACCTAATAACATATTGTTTTTATGTAATCAAAGTCATTTTTCCCTGTTAAAGGGAATTTTTTTTTTTTTTATACACATGAAAAATAGATAATCTTGGTGTTAATAATCTCTTCAAAATGTGTTGATGTTTTAAAAATCGTATAACTTTTGATCATTTGTAATCATACATGAATATAGGGGCGAGTCTCTGGAGTTATGTACTTAATGAATAGAGAACATTCATTCTGCACTTTGAAATTTCACTTAGCTTAGTAAATAAAGCTATGTTCACTTTGATTACCCAATTATGAGCAGGAGCCAAAAATAAGGATTTTACACAGGACTGAATGGTTGAAGTGAATATAAATTTACTTTATTTGCTAAGCTGATATTCTGTACTGCTTTATTAAATCAGCCTTTGTTATATGTATGCTTTTATATATGTATACACAATAGATAGATAGATAGATAGATAGATAGATAGATAGATAGATAGATAGATAGATAGATAGATAGATAGATAGATAGATAGATAGATAGATAGATAGATAGATAGATAGATAGATAGATAGATAGATAGATAGATAGATAGATAGATAGATAGATAGATAGATAGATAGATAGATAGATAGATAGATAGATAGATAGATAGATAGATAGATAGATAGATAGATAGATACAAATAGACAACCTAGTAATAGTAACCTTATGGGGAAGGCACATTTCTTTTCCCTTTTGTACAAAGCCAGCTCTGTAAAGACATGGTTTGATGGGTTTGGTTTGGTGGAACTTGATCGTTTCTTGATTTTAACTCAACTGAACACCTTTGGGATGAATTGGAACACCATTTGAGTGTCAGCTTCATAAAGCCGGAGGCTCGCTCCCACTGTATTCAGTCACAGCGGGAGTCGGGCCAGGGGAGGAGCAGCGGCGGTCGCCACTGCTCTTCCCCGATCGTCGGGGAATCGATTGTGGAGATCTGCCCGCTTGTGTAAACAGAGCGGGCGGATCTCCTAAGTGACAGGCAGGGTCAGATTGCAGGGTTCAGCATAGCTGAACATGCGATCTGTCACTGTGTCACTCAGTCACCTCCCCCCACACACGTCAGTAAGCACCAGGCATACATTAACCCCTCCCTCTTCAATAAAATTAACCCCTTCCCTGTCAGTGTCATTTTTACAGTAACAGTGCATATTTATAGCACTGATTACTGTAGTCATGTCACTGGTACCCCCAAAAGTGTCAAAAATGTCAGTCAAGGGTCCGATCTGTCCGCTGCAATGTCGCAGTCCCGCAAAAAAAAACGCAGATCGCCGCCATTACTCGTTAAAAAAAAAAACACCAAAAACGACAGAAATCTTTCCCTTAGTTAGTAAAACTTTTGCGCAAACCAATCAAAATACGCTTATTGCAATGTTTTTTTACCAAAAATATGTAGCAGAAAACAAATTGGCCTAAAATGATAAAAACATTTGATTTTTTACATAAAAAAAATGTGAAAAATATTGTTATTTTTTCAAAATTGTCGCTTTTTTCTGTTTATAGCGCAAAAAGTAAAAATCGCACAGGTGATCAAATACCACCAAAAGAAAGCTCTGTTTGTGGGGAAAAAAGGATGTAAATTTAGTTTCGGTACGGCGTTGCATGACCGCGCAGTTGTCAGTTAAAGTCGCACAGTGCCGAATTGCAAAAAGTGGCACAGACGTAAGACAGCAAAATCCTCCGGGGGTAAAGTGATTAAGTTGGCCCACCTTTTGCAGCTATAACAGCTTCAACTCTTCTGGGAACAGATAGAGACAAAAGCAGCACCAATCTAAGTGTAGTAGGTAGGTAAAAATTGTTTATTTAATAAAGGTAGCACTTACAAGGTAAGCCCTTCTCATTGGAAAAGGCTATCCCCCTTCAGTCCATCATGAACTGCCAGGCTCATCCACCTTGCAAAACGCTCTGTGTCTGCTTCCCCTCTATGCCAATCCCTCCATTGACTGCCACTTAACCAACAAATTAAATTCAAGTTACTAACTATAAATTGCAAACCCATCCATAACTTGGCGCCCAGCTACATCACTAACCAGGTCTCAAAATACCAACCAACTCATTCTCTTCATTTCTCCCAGGACCTCCTGCTCTCAAGCTCCCTTGTAACCTATTCCCATGCTCACCTCGAAGACTTCCCCTGAGCCTCTCCCATCCTCTGTAATGCTCTACCCCAATCAGTCCGACTATCTCCTATTTTGTCCACTTTCAGACGATCCCTGAAAACATATCACTTCAGAGAAACCTATCTGGCAAAGACCAAACAACTGTACTTTTATTTTTCTCCATCAGCCCATCCCTCACAGTTATTACCTCTTGTATCTCTTGACCCTCCCTCTTAGATTGTAAGCTCTAATGAGCAGGGCCCTCTGATTCCTACTGTATTGAAGTGTATTGTATTTGTACTATGGTTTGGTGGTGAATTGGCGCAAGAAGAGGTCTCAAAAAAAAAAAAAAGTCTGGTCCTGGGGACCTGGGGGAGGGGGAGAAGGGAAACACCAGGGGTGGGGGGACCCCCAAACAGTTCAGGGGGTAGCTGTCCACTGTAGCGGCTGCCGGCGGAAGAGACAGAAGAGATCTCTGGGGGGAGACAAGAGGGAAGACAGCGCAGCGCCTTCTAAGTGCAGCAAGACATTTATTGAAGTATGTGCAGCAGTATTACACTCACATTTAGTCGGTGAATAAGATGCAGTTAGTCAAGTAATGTTGGATCATCAGGAGCATCACTGGAGCAGGTCCTGGTGGTGGAGGCAGTGGATCCCGGTGAGAGCGGCAGGGGGTTCCTCCGTGTGTACAGGGATGGCCTCGGTGGTGTCCGTGGGCTCCTCGTCAACTGGTGGAACGCTGGCACTCGTGTGTCCTGGGATCCTGGAGTCACTCCTGGCGGTGATGCGGGATGCTACGGCGACGCGTTATCGGAGCATGCGCTCCTTCCTCAGGCCGTGGATGCACCATGTTTGGACAGGGCATTTATGCAGTGATAAGGACGGTGGCTCAGGGGAGGCAAAAAGCATGGCTTGAAAGTCTGCAATAGGTGGAATATCGGTGTTTGGCCACTAGGTGGGGTGTGTGGGTACACAAACTGATGTGGTTAAAATGCATGGGGAGGGGAATAACAGACCATGTGGGAAACTATAGTGTAATAGGACCGTAGTTGAAAACTGAAAAGGGGGGGGGGTTTGTTTTGGGGGTTTTTTTCACTGGGAGGGAGGGATGGAGATGACAAGGGAGGGGGGGGTTTGGGGGGATTATGTGTATAAGTGTCACGGATATGTGTTGCTGTATGTATGGTGCTATGGGATAAGAATAGGGTACATGGTTTGGGCACGGGGACATATTGGGGGGGGGGGAGGGGAAGGACATGTTGGGTGTTGGGGGGGGTGGAGGAGGGGAAGATGTGATGGAAAAAAAAAAAACGCATGTACAATAACTGGGGATGGTTTTGGTTGTAGCTGTTTTGGGGGGGGGGGGGGGGTTGTGGGGGTTTTTGTTTTCAAGGGCAGTTTGATCCAAGGGGGGGGGATTGGAAGGGTGGTGTGTTGTCTTAACAAAAAAAAACCGCACAAATCAATAAATATCAAATCCGAACTTTTGCAACAGGCGATGGGGGGGGGGGGGGGGGATGGCTGGGGATGGTTTTGGTTGTGGTTGTTTGGGGGGGAGGGAAGGGTTGTGGGGGTTTTTAGCTTTCACGGGCGGTTTAATCCGGGGGGGGGCTCAGTGGGGAGCATGGAAGAAGGTGGGTGGGGTGCATGGAGAAGCAATACAGTAAGGTGTTGGTTTCTATTTCCTCGTTAAGGCCTCCAGGCGCTAGGGTGTCAAGTGTGTAGATCCAGAACGTTTCTCTGCGACAAAGTCGCTTGTAACGTTCCGTTTGTGGGAATGAGTTGGGGATGGACTCGATGACCCAGACACGCAGACCTGTGGACGATTTCTCATGGTGTTCGGCAAAATGTCTGGGCACACTATGTTTGTCCTTTTCCGGCCTCGACTAGGCGGCGGTGTTCGCCAAACCGCTTTCTTAGGGTCCAGATGGTTCTCCCTACATAGAACTGGCCACAAGGGCAGGTGAGGCAGTAGATCACGTATTCGGATGAGCAGTTGTGGAAGTGTTTGATGGTGTATGTTTTGCCTTTTACGTTGAATTCTTTTTGTCCATGTTGTATGTGCTTGCAGGTGAGGCAAAGGGCTTTGCGGCATTGATACATCCCAACAAGCGGGATGAGGCATAGGGTGGCTGTGGGGGTTTTTTGTTCTTGTTTTAGTTTGCTCGGTGCTACAAGAGTTTTGATGCTTCTGGCCTTTCGGTAGGATACCTTAGGCTTTGGGGGGATGGTGGATTTTAGGTGGGGATCTTCCAATAGGATGGGCCAGTGTTTGGTGAGGATCTGTTCCATTCTGCGAAATTTGACATGGAATTGGCTGGTGAAGCGTATGGGCTGTGTTGTGGGTGCGTCTTTGGGGGTGGGGGCAGGGATGTTTGTGTACTGGGAGTAAGCTTCATTGATGAGGGGTTGGGGGTAACCTTTTTCAACAAATTTTTGGGTTAGCAGGCCGCTCTGTTCGGTGTAGTCATGTTCTTTGGTGCAATTTCTTCTGAGTCGGCAGAATTGGCTTTTGGGGGGATATTTGAGATCCATACTGAGGTGAATGAGAGGTTGTAAGTGTTGGTTATTCCTATTGCCAATAGTGGTTGACGAACAGTTGGAAGAGGAGGCTAGGGCCGTCCCAGATGACAATGATGTCATCTATGTTCGGCCGTAGTAGATGATGTTGGTTAATTTTGCCCCCAGCTATGCCAACCTCACCATGGGTTATTGGGAAACCAACCAC
>NC_138772.1:532979642-533066256 GCF_965119305.1 Pelophylax lessonae | reverse complement strand
GAGGGGTTGGGGGTAACCTTTTTCAACAAATTTTTGGGTTAGCAGGCCGCTCTGTTCGGTGTAGTCATGTTCTTTGGTGCAATTTCTTCTGAGTCGGCAGAATTGGCTTTTGGGGGTCGCATACTGAGGTGAATGAGAGGTTGTAAGTGTTGTTATTGCAGTGGTTGACGAACAGTTGGAAGAGAGGCTCGGGCCGTCCCAGATGACAATGATGTCATCTATGTATCGACCGTAGTAGATGATGTTGGTTAATTTTGCCCCCAGCTATGCCAACCTCACCATGGGTTATTGGGAAACCAACCACATTTGGCACAATAATCCGTTCGCCGCCAACATCATCTCAGTATGCGACCCCACAGAACTCGCCTTTTTAGACCTCCTATTATACCACCAAGACAAACACATATTGGCCAAGAATTACACCAAGCCCACTGCGGGCACTTCTTTCCTACACTTCCAAAGCTGCCACCACCCAAGATGGATCTCAAATATCCCCAAAAGCCAATTCTGCCGACTCAGAAGAAATTGCACCAAAGAACATGACTACACCGAACAGAGCGGCCTGCTAACCCAAAAATTTGTTGAAAAAGGTTACCCCCAACCCCTCATCAATGAAGCTTACTCCCAGTACACAAACATCCCTGCCCCCACCCCCAAAGACGCACCCACAACACAGCCCATACGCTTCACCAGCCAATTCCATGTCAAATTTCGCAGAATGGAACAGATCCTCACCAAACACTGGCCCATCCTATTGGAAGATCCCCACCTAAAATCCACCATCCCCCCAAAGCCTAAGGTATCCTACCGAAAGGCCAGAAGCATCAAAACTCTTGTAGCACCGAGCAAACTAAAACAAGAACAAAAAACCCCCACAGCCACCCTATGCCTCATCCCGCTTGTTGGGATGTATCAATGCCGCAAAGCCCTTTGCCTCACCTGCAAGCACATACAACATGGACAAAAAGAATTCAACGTAAAAGGCAAAACATACACCATCAAACACTTCCACAACTGCTCATCCGAATACGTGATCTACTGCCTCACCTGCCCTTGTGGCCAGTTCTATGTAGGGAGAACCATCCGGACCCTAAGAAAGCGGTTTGGCGAACACCGCCGCATAGTCGAGGCCGGAAAAGACAAACATAGTGTGCCCAGACATTTTGCCGAACACCATGAGAAATCGTCCACAGGTCTGCGTGTCTGGGTCATCGAGTCCATCCCCAACTCATTCCCACAAACGGAACGTTACAAGCGACTTTGTCGCAGAGAAACGTTCTGGATCTACACACTTGACACCCTCGCGCCTGGAGGCCTTAACGAGGAAATAGAAACCAACACCTTACTGTATTGCTTCTCCATGCACCCCACCCACCTTCTTTCCACGCCCCCCACTAAACCCCCCCCGGATTAAACCGCCCGTGAAAACTAAAAACCCCCACAACCCTTCCCTCCCCCCCAAACAACCACAACCAAAACCATCCCCAGCCATCCCCCCCCCCCCCATCGCCTGTTGCAAAAGTTCGGATTTGATATTTATTGATTTGTGCGTTTTTTTTTTTTTGTTAAGACAACACACCACCCTTCCAATCCCCCCCCCCTTGGATCAAACTGCCCTTGAAAACAAAAACCCCCACAACCCCCCCCCCCCCCCCCCCAAAACAGCTACAACCAAAACCATCCCCAGTTATTGTACATGCGTTTTTTTTTTTTCCATCACATCTTCCCCTCCTCCACCCCCCCCAACACCCAACATGTCCTTCCCCTCCCCCCCCAATATGTCCCCGTGCCCAAACCATGTACCCTATTCTTATCCCATAGCACCATACATACAGCAACACATATCCGTGACACTTATACACATAATCCCCCCAAACCCCTCCCTCCCTTGTCATCTCCATCCCTCCCAGTGAAAAAAACCCCCAAAACAACCCCCCCCCCCTTTTCAGTTTTCAACTACGGTCCTATTACACTATAGTTTCCCACATGGTCTGTTATTCCCCTCCCCATGCATTTAACCACATCAGTTTGTGTACCCACACACCCCACCTAGTGGCCAAACACCGATATTCCACCTATTGCAGACTTTCAAGCCATGCTTTTTGCCTCCCCTGAGCCACCGTCCTTATCACTGCATAAATGCCCTGTCCAAACATGGTGCAATCCACGGCCTGAGGAAGAAGCGCATGCTCCGATAACGCGTCGCCGTAACATCCCGCATCACCGCCAGGAGTGACTCCAGGATCCCAGGACCCACGAGTGCCAGCGTTCCACCAGTTGACGAGGAGCCCACGGACACCACCGAGGCCATCCCTGTACACACGGAGGAACCCCCTGCCGCTCTCACCGGGATCCACTGCCTCCACCACCAGGACCCGCTCCAGTGATGCTCCTGATGATCAACATTACTTGACTAACTGCATCTTATTCACCGACTAAATGTGAGTGTAATACTGCTGCACATACTTCAATAAATGTCTTGCTGCACTTAGAAGGCGCTGCGCTGTCTTCCCTCTTATTGTATTTGTACTGTCTACCCTGAAGTTGTAAAGCGCTGCGTAAACTGTCGGTGCTATATAAATCCTGTATAATAATAAGAATAATAACTTACAAGACAGATGTAAGTAAACAGCATATAAAAAGAGACATCCTTCAGGTCCATTTGGGGGTCTGCACGGCGTCCTCAGTGTTTTGGCTTCCAGCGCTTTGGGTCGGTGATTGGAGAGAGGAGAGCCGCATCTGGGAAGGCTGTCCACAAGGCTGTCCACAAGGTTTAGGAGTGTGTCTATGGGAATGTTTGACCATTCTTCCAGAAGCGCATTTGTGAGGTCAGGCACTTGATGTTGGTTGAGAAGGCCTGGCTCGCAGTCTCTGCCCAAATTTTCGCAAAAGTGTTCCATCAGGTTGAGGTCAGGACTCTGTGCAGGCCAGTCAAGTTTCTCCACCCCAAACTCGCTCATCCATGTCTTTATGGACCTTGCTTTGTGCACTGGTGCGCAGTCATGTTGGAACAGGAAGGGGCCACCCCCTAACGCACAAAGTTGGGTGCATGAAATTGTCCAAAATGTCTTGGTATGCTGACGCCTTAAGAGTTCCCTTCACTGGAACTAAGGGGCCAAGCCCACGCCGTAATCAACCCCCCCCCCCACGCAACCAAATGATTTGGACCAATGCACAAAGCAAGGTCCATAAAGACATGGATGAGCGAGTTTGGGGTGACTCCCGCTGCTGCCTGTGTGAGCAGAGAAAGAGAAGAAAGCCCTTGCAGGGGGGTACAGCGCTGGATCAATATTGGGCACATGGGGGGTCAGGGGGGCTATACAAATACAGGGATACATTTTTTTACAGGGAATGTATTCAGGTAAAACATGTCTAGCCTTTAGAACCACTTTAATTGCATATGAGCAGCACAAACTGAAAATGCTGTTTAATTCATTTTTAACACTTACAGCAAACTCCCCCATCCATCCAGGTCATCCATGCTTTATTTTGCAGAGAAATCACTTTGGGAAACACCCCCCTAGAAATTCTATTCATGGCCATCTTAAGTATGGGCAGATAATTCATCTAGCATTAACTTCCTGGAATCCATTTACCCTTAGGTCAGGCATGCAGACAAGAGGGTGTGTTAAAGTGAGAAAGAACATCCTCCAGAATGCCCCTGAAGACTACTGGGATGTATGACATAATTTTGGCCTAGGCCAGCAACCAGGAAAAAACTGAAGAATTGTAAAAAAAAAGATAAAAACAAGTAAGTAGAATATACTTTCCTATCTACTTATTAATGCTCACAGCATAAGGATTTAAATAGTTAAAGTATAACTAAAGGTTAAAACTTGTTTTTAGCTTTGGATAGAGTTAATAGGGATTAGAACACCTGTCAGTTTTTATTGCTGTCTGTGCCCCCGTTAAGGAGATTCACCCTCTCTATTTGTCCTGTTTACTATTGTCATATAAAGTGAAAGTATGAGGAAATCCCAAATTTTGGGTTGTCCCCAGAAAAGTAATAGAGGGGATTTTTTTTCAATGGGGACACTAGTTCTGGTGACCTGGGGGTCCCCAAGGAATTCCTTTAATTTTCAGGGATTTCCTTTCACTTACCATATGTCTATGGGACAGAAAGTAAAGGGAAATATCCGCAATGGGACGCAGATGGCGGAAAAAAATCTGACAGGGGTTATAACTAGTGATGTCGCGAACCTAAAATTCGCGGTTCGCGAACGGCGAACGCGAACATCGGCAAATGTTCGCGAACCGGCGAACCGGGCGAACCGCCATAGACTTCAATAGGCAGGCGAATTTTAAAACACACAGGGACTCTTTCTGGCCACAATAGTGATGGAAAAGTTGTTTCAAGGGGACTAAGACCTGGACTGTGGCATGCCGGAGAGGGATCACGCAAAAAAAAGTTCTTAAAAATTATAATTTTTTGATAGAGAGCCAATTATTGGAAAAATTAAAAAAAAATAAAAATAAAAAATTTCTTTGGATTTAGCATCTGGGGGGTCTAAAAAGTGTACCTGTGAAGTTTCAGCTCTGTAGCATGTCCAGAACCCCTAAAAAACAGCATTTTTCTTATATTTTCAGGAATATGGCTTCTCTGCGGCTGGCTTTTTCTCTTGCAGGCATTTAGCGGGCATTTTTTTAGGCAGGCATGTCATTTTTTGTATTTAGTGTCTGGGGGGGTCTAAAAAGTGTACCTGTCAAGTTTCAGCTCTGTAGCATGTCCAGAACCCCTAAAAAACAGCATTTTTCTTATATTTTCAGGAATACGGCTTCTCTGCGGCTGGCTTTTTCTCTTGCAGGCATTTATCGGGCATTTTTTTAGGCAGGCATGTCATTTTTTGTATTTAGTGTCTGGGGGGTCACAAAAGTGTACCTGTCAAGTTTCAGCTCTGTAGCATGTCCAGAACCCCTAAAAAACAGCATTTTTCTTATATTTTCAGGAATACGGCTTCTCTGCGGCTGTCTTTTTCTCTTGCAGGCATTTATCGGGCATTTTTTTAGGCAGGCATGTCATTTTTTGTATTTAGTGTCTGGGGGGTCACAAAAGTGTACCTGTCAAGTTTCAGATCTGTAGCATGTCCAGAACCCCTAAAAAACAGCATTTTTCTTATATTTTCAGGAATACGGCTTCTCTGCGGCTGTCTTTTTCTCTTGCAGGCATTTATCGGGCATTTTTTTAGGCAGGCATGTCATTTTTTGTATTTAGTGTCTGGGGGGTCACAAAAGTGTACCTGTCAAGTTTCAGCTCTGTAGCATGTCCAGAACCCCTAAAAAACAGCATTTTTCTTATATTTTCAGGAATACGGCTTCTCTGCGGCTGTCTTTTTCTCTTGCAGGCATTTATCGGGCATTTTTTTAGGCAGGCATGTCATTTTTTGTATTTAGTGTCTGGGGGGTCACAAAAGTGTACCTGTCAAGTTTCAGCTCTGTAGCATGTCCAGAACCCCTAAAAAACAGCATTTTTCTTATATTTTCAGGAATACGGCTTCTCTGCGGCTGTCTTTTTCTCTTGCAGGCATTTATCGGGCATTTTTTTAGGCAGGCATGTCATTTTTTGTATTTAGTGTCTGGGGGGTCACAAAAGTGTACCTGTCAAGTTTCAGCTCTGTAGCATGTCCAGAACCCCTAAAAAACAGCATTTTTCTTATATTTTCAGGAATACGGCTTCTCTGCGGCTGTCTTTTTCTCTTGCAGGCATTTATCGGGCATTTTTTTAGGCAGGCATGTCATTTTTTGTATTTAGTGTCTGGGGGGTCACAAAAGTGTACCTGTCAAGTTTCAGATCTGTAGCATGTCCAGAACCCCTAAAAAACAGCATTTTTCTTATATTTTCAGGAATACGGCTTCTCTGCGGCTGTCTTTTTCTCTTGCAGGCATTTATCGGGCATTTTTTTAGGCAGGCATGTCATTTTTTGTATTTAGTGTCTGGGGGGTCACAAAAGTGTACCTGTCAAGTTTCAGCTCTGTAGCATGTCCAGAACCCCTAAAAAACAGCATTTTTCTTATATTTTCAGGAATACGGCTTCTCTGCGGCTGTCTTTTTCTCTTGCAGGCATTTATCGGGCATTTTTTTAGGCAGGCATGTCATTTTTTGTATTTAGTGTCTGGGGGGTCACAAAAGTGTACCTGTCAAGTTTCAGATCTGTAGCATGTCCAGAACCCCTAAAAAACAGCATTTTTCTTATATTTTCAGGAATACGGCTTCTCTGCGGCTGTCTTTTTCTCTTGCAGGCATTTATCGGGCATTTTTTTAGGCAGGCATGTCATTTTTTGTATTTAGTGTCTGGGGGGTCACAAAAGTGTACCTGTCAAGTTTCAGCTCTGTAGCATGTCCAGAACCCCTAAAAAACAGCATTTTTCTTATATTTTCAGGAATACGGCTTCTCTGCGGCTGTCTTTTTCTCTTGCAGGCATTTATCGGGCATTTTTTTAGGCAGGCATGTCATTTTTTGTATTTAGTGTCTGGGGGGTCACAAAAGTGTACCTGTCAAGTTTCAGCTCTGTAGCATGTCCAGAACCCCTAAAAAACAGCATTTTTCTTATATTTTCAGGAATACGGCTTCTCTGCGGCTGTCTTTTTCTCTTGCAGGCATTTATCGGGCATTTTTTTAGGCAGGCATGTCATTTTTTGTATTTAGTGTCTGGGGGGTCACAAAAGTGTACCTGTCAAGTTTCAGCTCTGTAGCATGTCCAGAACCCCTAAAAAACAGCATTTTTCTTATATTTTCAGGAATACGGCTTCTCTGCGGCTGTCTTTTTCTCTTGCAGGCATTTATCGGGCATTTTTTTAGGCAGGCATGTCATTTTTTGTATTTAGTGTCTGGGGGGTCTAAAAAGTGTACCTGTCAAGTTTCAGCTCTGTAGTATGTCCACAACCCAAAAAAAACAGCATTTTTCTTATGATTTTTAGTAGAAAACTAATGCAGTGTCTTTCCAGCTGTCTTTTTTTCTTTCTGGCAAGCTGAAATATGATATGCCAAGGCAAACATGCCTATCAGTTGAGCTATGACACAGACAACACTGCACACATGGGGAAATATGTAAAACAAAAAACAGGAAAAGGAAATTAGGTGACGGTAACAAAACATGATATTGTGATTGGCCAAATAAAAAGTCACCTCGCGATGAGGTCGCGCCAAAGTCGCGCTAAGTCGCGCCAAAGTCGCACTGGAAGCAACGCTACTTTAGTGGTAGCGGCAGTGTAAACCAGCACTAAAACATCCAGTGTGTGAATACGATCAGGTATGATGTTTTATCGGTCAAGTAGTGTAAGGGTTACGCCCGTTGCCCGCTTCACAGTGACAGACCAAACTCTGACAGACCAAACTCCCCGTTTAACAGTCAGTCAGTCCATTTGCACAACCGCAAACTCCCAATTTGCACAAGGTTGGATACCAAGCTAGCCATGTCCCGTTCCTTGTCCTCACTGACATCATTGAAGGTCTCTTCCTCCACCCAGCCACATACAACACCAAGGGTCCCCGAAAGGTGAGAACAAGCCCCCTGGGACGCCTGCTGTGGCTGGTATTCCACCTCCTCAAAGCCACCTTCCTCCTCTGACTTCTCTTCTTCAGACTCCTCTCTCTGCGTTGCCACAGGTCCAGCAATTGACAACGACAAGGCTGCTTCTGGTGGTGATGAGGACCACAACTCTTCCTCTTCATGCTCATCTACAGCCTGATCCAGTACTCTTCGCAGGGCACGCTCCAGAAAAAACGCATATGGGATGAGGTCGATGATGTTGCCTTGGGTTCGACTGACCACCAGGGTTGTCATCTCCGCAAAAGGACGCATGAGCCTACAGCCATTGTTCATGAGCATTCAGTAACGCGGCCAAAAAATACCCAGCTCCGCAGAAAGAATGAAAGAAAATGAATGTTTTTTTTTATGAAAAATTATCCTGCGGATCGCTTTTGGTCTGTACACAATGAAGCAACGACCTTATCATCTGGGGTGTGCCAACACAATCCTAGAGGTGATCGCTTCATTGTGATACGCAAGCCCCTTCACCACGACAAGGTAACGATCACGAAGGGGAATTGACACATGTATGTGCCTTTTTTTTTGTTTTTTGTTTTTTTGCAGCCACAGTGTAGCACCAGAGGCCAGAAAAATTAGGCATGTACACATGCATGAAAAAGTAGGTATTGTTGCAGCCGCTGCTGTAGCAGCGGCCTGAAAAATTTAGGTTTTAAGGCAGAAAGTGCACTAAAACATTGCTGCTTGAACCGTAGTTGGTGGCGGAGACGTCACGTAAGTCATCCGGCATGCAGAGAATGATTATATACAGCAGCGTGTGGACCATTTTTAGGCCAAGGCATCTCAGTCATCACCAGGCCTTTTTTAGTCAAATGCATCCCCCACTGTCAGTCCCTTCGGGATCCATGCCTCATTCATCTTAATAAACGTGAGGTAATCAAGACTTTTTTGACCTAGGCGACTTCTCTTCTCAGTGACAATACCTCCTGCTGCGCTGAAGGTCCTTTCTGACAGCACACTTGAAGCGGGGCAGGCCAGAAGTTCAATGGCAAACTGGGATAGCTCAGGCCACAGGTCAAGCCTGCACACCCAGTAGTCAAGGGGTTCATCGCTCCTCAGAGTGTCGATATCTGCAGTTAAGGCAAGGTAGTCTGCTACCTGTCGGTCGAGTCGTTCTCTGAGGGTGGACCCCGAAGGGCTGTGGCGATGCATAGGACTAAAAAAGCTCCGCATGTCCTCCATCAACAAGACGTCTGTAAAGCGTCCTGTCCTTGCCGGCGTGGTTGTGGTGGTAGGAGGAGGATTACTTTCACCTCTTCCCCTGTTGGATTCCCGTTGTGCTGTGACATCACCCTTATACGCTGTGTAGAGCATAGTTTTTAACTTATTTTGTAGCTGCTGCATCCTTTGCGACTGCCGGTAATTGGGTAACATGTCACAGACTTTCTGCTTATACCGGGGGTCTAGTAGCGTGGCCACCCAGTACAGGTCGTTCTCCTTCAGCCTTTTTATACGAGGGTCTCTCAACAGGCATGACAGCATGAAAGACCCCATTTGCACAAGGTTGGATGCCGAGCTACTCATGTCCAATTCCTCGTCCTCACTGATGTCATTGAAGGTGTGTTCTTCCCCCCAGCCACGTACAACACCACGGGTACCAGATAGGTGACAACGAGCACCCTGGGATGCCTGCTGTGGTTGGTGTTCCTCCTCCTCAAAGCCACATTCCTCCTCTGACTCCTCTTCCTCACACTCCTCTTCCAGTGTTGCCGCAGGTCCAGCAATCGATGGTAAGGCTGTTTCTGGTGGTGGTGATGGTGACCACAACTCTTCCTCTTCCTCTTCACGCTCATCTACGGCCTGATCCAGCACTCTTCGCAGGGCACGCTCCAGGAAAAAAACATATGGGATGATGTCGCTGATGGTGCCTTCAGTGCGACTCACTAGGTTTGTCACCTCCTCAAAAGGACGCATGAGCCTACAGGCATTGCGCATGAGCGTCCAGTAGCGTGGCAAAAAAATACCCAGCTCCGCAGAGGCTGTCCTAGCACCCCGGTCATACAAATACTCGTTGACCGCTTTTTCTTGTTGGAGCAGGCGGTCGAACATTAGCAGTGTTGAATTCCAACGTGTCGGGCTGTCGCAAATCAAGCGCCTCACTGGCATGTTGTTTCGCCGCTGAATATCTGCAAAGTGCGCCATGGCCGTGTAGGAACGCCTGAAATGGCCACACACCTTCCTGGCCTGCTTGAGGACGTCCTGTAAGCCTGGGTACTTCTGCACAAAACGTTGCACAATCAGATTCAACACATGTGCCATGCACGGCACATGTGTCAACTTGCCCAAATTCAATGCCGCCAACAAATTGCTCCCGTTGTCACACACCACTTTGCCGATCTCCAGTTGGTGCGGGGTCAGCCACTGATCCACCTGTGCATTCAGGGCGGACAGTAGTGCTGGTCCGGTGTGACTCTCTGCTTTCAGGCAAGTCAACCCCAAGACAGCGTGACACTGTCGTATCCGGCATGTGGAATAGCCCCTGGGGAGCTGGGGGGGTGCAGTTGGTGTGGAGCAAGACGCAACAGCAGAAGAGGACTCAGCCGAGGAGGTTAGCAAAGAGGATGGAGTAGGAGGAGTAGAGGAGGTGGCAGCAGGCCTGCCTGCAAGTCGTGGCGGTGTCACCAACTCCTCTGCAGCAGAGCCACGCATTCCATGCTTGGCAGCCGCCAGCAGGTTTACCCAATGCGCAGTGTACGTTATATACCTGCCCTGACCGTGCTTTGCAGACCAGCTATCAGTGGTCAGATGGACCCTTGCCCCAACACTGTGTGCCAGACGTGACATGATTTCTTTTTCCACAATAGAGTACAGGTTGGGGATTGCCTTTTGTGAAAAATAATTTCGGCCGGGTACCTTCCACTGCGGTGTCCCAATAGCGACAAATTTTTTGAAGGCCTCAGACTCCACCAGCTTGTATGGTAAAAGCTGGCGGGCTAAGAGTTCCGACAAGCCAGCTGTCAGACGCCGGGCAAGGGGGTGACTCTGCGAGATTGGCTTTTTGCGCTCAAACATTTCCTTCACAGACACCTGACTGTGGGCAGGTGACGAGCAGGAACTGCTGAAGGTGAGAGGCGGAGGGGCGGGTTGTTGATAGGGGGCATGGAGGACAGCAGTGGTTGACGTGGCTGAAGATGCTGGACCAGGAGGAGGATGGTGGCTTTCAGTTTGTGTGCTGCTTTTACTCATGTGTTGATCCCATAGGCGTTTGTGATGTGAGATCATGTGCCTTCGCAAAGCAGTTGTACCTAGGTGGGTGTTGGACTTCCCACGACTCAGTTTCTTTTGGCACAGGTTACAAATGGCATCGCTGATATCAGAGGCAGACACACAAAAAAAATGCCACACTGCTGAGCTTTGCAAGGACGGCATTCTGGTGGTGGCAACAGCTTGCGTTGATTGGCGTGCTGTCTGGCTGACCCCGGGTGCCGAATCTACATGCTGTCTGACTGCGCCACTAGCTCCTTGCGATGACCTCCTCCCCCTGCTTCCAACTCGTCTCCTCCTCCTCTCTGTCTCCCCATCTGAACTTTCCCCCTCTTCTTCTGCTCTTCGAGCAGGCACCCAGGTGACATCCACAGACACATCGTCATCATCAGCCGCTTCACTTGACAACTCAGCAAAGGCAGCAGCAGCAGGTACAACATCATCATCATCACAATGTACGTCCATGTGTATAATGCTGCCTGACTGAGACATATCCCCGTTATCTACATCCTCTGGCACTAATAGTTGCGCATCACTTATTTCTTCAAACTGATGTGAAAATAACTCCTCTGACGGATCAAGTGAAGCGGCTGTGGTGCTAGTGTTGGTGGTGGTGCCGGCGGGCTGGCGAGTGGTAAATTGAGAGGTGCCCGAAGCTGAGCTGGAGGAGGATGGTGCATTAAGGTTCCGAGCGGAAGCTGTAGACGATTGGGTGTCCTGTGTAAGCCAGTCAACTATGGCCTCAGAATTTTTTGAGTTCAGGGGCTGTGGTGGCCTCTGAACACTGGGCATTATTCTAGAGCCTAAGGAAATCACAGCACCACGACCACGACGGCCCTTGCGGGGTGGCCTGCCTCTGCCTGTCATTTTTTTTTTAATGTGTTGTTACTGTTGTACTATGAGTGCAAGCTGCTGTGCCACCTTATATATCAGTGGTGGGTGGGCAGTGGCACAGTACACTCTCTGTGGACCTGACAGCAGTCACTGGCACCCAGGCAACTGCAATTTAAAAAATATATATATTTTTTTTTACTTTGCAAGCTGCTGTGCCACCTTATATATCAGTGGTGGGTGGGCAGTGGCACAGTACACTCTCTGTGGACCTGACAGCAGTCACTGGCACCCAGACAACTGCAATTTAAAAAATATATATATATTTTTTTACTTTGCAAGCTGCTGTGCCACCTTATATATCAGTGGTGGGTGGGCAGTGGCACAGTACACTCTCTGTGGACCTGACAGCAGTCACAGGCACCCAGGCAACTGCAATTTAAAAAAATATATATATATTTTTTACTTTGCAAGCTGCTGTGCCACCTTATATATCAGTGGTGGGTGGGTGGGCAGTGGCACAGTACACTCTCTGTGGACCTGACAGCAGTCACTGGCACCCAGGCAACTGCAATTTAAAAAAATATATATATTTTTTTTACTTTGCAAGCTGCTGTGCCACCTTATATATCAGTGGTGGGTGGGCAGTGGCACAGTACACTCTCTGTGGACCTGACAGCAGTCACTGGCACCCAGGCAACTGCAATTTAAAAAAATATATATTTTTTTTTTACTTTGCAAGCTGCTGTGCCACCTTATATATCAGTGGTGGGTGGGCACACAGTGGCACTGCAGTGGGCACAGTACACTCTGTGGACCTGACAGTCACTGGCAGCCCAGGCAACTGCAATAATAAAAAATATTTTTTTTTTCAATTTATTGCAACAAGATGCTGTGCCAACGTATATATATCAGTGGTGGGCAGTGCACTGCAGTGGGTACAGTGCACTCTGTGGACCTGACACAGCACTCACTGCAATTATGACAGAGAAAAAAAAAATATTTTTTAAAATGCCAGGTACTGTGCCTGTGCCACCCGAAATGAGTGTGGTGTGCACACAGTACAGTCTGTGGTAGGTCTGTGGCCTCTCACACACAGCGGGCAGGCAACTGCAGTGTACAATAGATATATATATATATATATATATATATATAAAGAAAAAAATCTATTACCTTACCAGCCCTTGAAAGGGCTTTTGGGGACACTATATATATATATATATATATGTATATATATATAAATAAAAAAATCCTCAATTACCAGCCCTTAAAAGGGCTTTTGGGGACACTAGATAGATATAGATATATATATATATGAAGAAACAACTCAATTACCAGCCCTTAAAAGGGCTTTTGGGGACGCTAGGTATATATATATATATATATATATATATATAAAAAAAAAAAAAACACAAATACCAGCCCTTAGAAGGGCTTTTTGGGGTGCTGATATTACAGCAGTAGTGGACCAAGAAC
Source organism: Pelophylax lessonae (assembly GCF_965119305.1). Classification (NCBI taxonomy): domain Eukaryota; kingdom Metazoa; phylum Chordata; class Amphibia; order Anura; family Ranidae; genus Pelophylax; species Pelophylax lessonae. The sequence goes on along the minus strand of NC_138772.1, from coordinate 533,053,200 downwards.
ACTGCAAGACCAGGAACACTGACTAACTGTCCCTAGCTTAACAGCAGCAGCAGCAGCAGCTCTCTCCCTATTCTCACTACACACACTGCTTCAGAATGATCTAAGATGGATGCTGCCCTTGCTTATTTATAGGAGGTGGGAGGGTGTGGGAGGGAGGTACGCTGATTGGCTGGAAATGTGTCTGCTGACTGTAAAGTTCAGGGTCAAAGTTTGCCTCAATGATGTCTTATGGGGGGCGGACCGAACATCGCATATGTTCGCCGGCAGCGGCGAACGCGAACATGCTAAGTTCGCCGGGAACTGTTCGCCGGCGAACAGTTCTATACATCTCTAGTTATAACCAGTGGCGGCTGGTGAGTTGGGGGCGCAGGGGCGCCGCCCCCCTATCCATGCGTCCGACCCCCTAATCTGCATGCGGGGCACCGGACACATGGAGTTCAATGGGATTTTTTTTTTAATCACCTGGGCTCTAATGGGCTGCAGAAGAGGGTGGACCCAGGGTGCAGAGCAGTGCGCTCCGAGCCCACCCATTGTGTGACAACAGCGAATGAAAATTCGCTATTGTCGCACGGATCCTCCTCCTGGCCAATCAGGAATCGGTCCGAGACCCACTTCCTGATTGGCCGAAAGGCGAACGCATGCCACTGGCCGAGGAGGAGGCAGGAGGACTCGAGGAGACGTCGGGGGGACTGAGGAGAAGCCGCCGCTGCAAGTAAGTCTCTCTGCATTGAAGGGGAAACGGCACGCTGGTCACTGCATTGATGGGGGGGCACGTTGGTCACTGCATTGATGGGGGGCACGCTGGTCACTGCATTGATGGGGGGCATGCTGGTCACTATATTGATCGGGGGCACGCTGGTCACTGCATTGATGGGGGGCACACTGGTCACTGTATTGATGGGGGCATGCTGGTCAGTGCATTGATGGGGGGCATGCTGGTCACTATATTGATGGGGGGCACGCTGGTCACTGCATTGATGGAGGGCACGCTGGTCACTGCATTGATGGGGGCATGCTGGTCACTGCATTGATGGGGGGCACGCTGGTCACTGCATTGATGAGGGGTATGCTGGTCACTATATTGATGGGGGCAAGCTGGTCACTGCATTGATGGGGGGCACACTGGTCACTGCATTGATGGTGGGGTACGCCGGTCACTGCATTGATGGGGGGCACACTGGTCACTGCATTGATGGGGGAACGCTGGTTACTGCATTGATGGGGGGGGGCATGCTGGTCACTGCATTGATGGGGGGCATGATGGTCACTGCATTGATGGGGGGCATGCTGGTCACTGCATTGAATGGGGGCATGTGTAGTAACTCTGCATTGAATGGGGGCACGCTGTAGTAACTCTGCATTGAATGGGGGCACGCTGTAGTAACTCTGCATTGAATGGGGGCATGCTGTAGTAACTCTGCATTGAATGGGGGCATGCTGTAGTAACTGTGCATTGAATGGGGGCACGCTGTAGTAACTCTGCATTGAATGGGGGCATGCTGTAGTAACTGTGCATTGAATGGGGGCACGCTGTAGTAACTCTGCATTGAATGGGGGCATGCTGTAGTAACTCTGCATTGAATGGGGGCACACTATACTTTGATTACTGAAGGCCCCTTTCACACTTTTGTGACCTCAAAGTCATGCAATTTTTGCTGTGTTTTTTACCGCAAAGCAATGCCTATTCAATTTTTTCTGTTTGCGCTCCCCAAAAATTTTGAGCACCAGCCGCCACTGGTTATAACTAGAGATGTCCCGAACTATTCGCCGGCGAACATCGCTTGTTCGCGTCCGCCGCTGCGGGCGAACATATGCGATGTTCGGTCCGCCCCCTATAATTCATCATTGAGGCAAACTTTGACCCTGTACCTCACAGTCAGCAGACACATTCCAGCCAATCAGCATACCCTCCCTCCCACACCCTCCCACCTCCTCCCACCTCCTATAAAAAAGCAAGGGCAGCATCCATCTTAGATCATTCTGAAGCAGTGTGTTAGTGAGAGCAGGGAAAGTGCTGCTGCTGCTGTTAATAGGGACAGTTGTTAGATAGTGTTCTCGGTCCACTCCTGCTGTAAGGACAGCATCCTGACAGCACCCCAAAAAGCCCTTTATAGGGCTGGTATTTCAGTCAATTTTATTTTTCGATATATATATATCTATTGTGCAGTTGCCTGCCTGCCGTGTGTGAGAGGCCACAGACCCACCACAGACTGTACTGTGTGCACACCACTCATATCGGGTGGCACAGTACCTTGCAGTTTAAAAAATATATTTTTTTTTCCTCTGTCATAATTGCAGTTGCCTGGCCTGCCAGTCAGTGTCAGGTCCACAGAATGTACTGTGCCCACTGCAGTGCCCACCACTCATATATACAGTGGCACAGCACCTTGCAAATTAAAAAATATATATTTTTTATAATTGCAGTTGCCTGGCCTGCCAGTGAGTGTCAGGTCCACAGAGTGTACTGTGCCCACTGCAGTGCCCACCACTCATATATATACGGTGGCACAGCACCTTGCAAATTAAAAAAAAAAATATTTTTTTATAATTGCAGTTGCCTGGCCTGCAAGTGAGTGTCAGGTCCACAGAGTGTACTGTGCCCACTGCAGTGCCCACCACTCATATATATACAGTGGCACAGCACCTTGCAAATTAAAAAAATATATATTTTTTATAATTGCAGTTGCCTGGCCTGCCAGTGAGTGTCAGGTCCACAGAGTGTACTGTGCCCACTGCAGTGCCCACCACTCATATATATATATAGTGGCACAGCACCTTGCAAATTAAAAAAATATATATTTTTTATAATTGCAGTTGCCTGGCCTGCCAGTGAGTGTCAGGTCCACAGAGTGTACTGTGCCCACTGCAGTGCCCACCACTCATATATATACAGTGGCACAGCACCTTGCAAATTAAAAAAATATATATTTTTTATAATTGCAGTTGCCTGGCCTGCCAGTGAGTGTCAGGTCCACAGAGTGTACTGTGCCCACTGCAGTGCCCACCACTCATATATACGGTGGCACAGCACCTTGCAAATTAAAAAAATATATATTTTTTATAATTGCAGTTGTCTGGCCTGCCAGTGAGTGTCAGGTCCACAGAGTGTACTGTGCCCACTGCAGTGCCCACCACTCATATATACGGTGGCACAGCACCTTGCAAATTAAAAAAATATATATTTTTTATAGTTGCCTGCCAGTGAGTATCAGGTCCACAGACTGTACTGTACCCACTGCAAATGGACTGTTTGCGGTTGATTGTGGTGCATTAAACGGGGAGTTTGGTCTGTCAGAGTTTGGTCTGTCACTGTGAAGCGGGCGTAACCCTTACACTACCTGATTGATACAACATCATACCTGATCGTATACACAAACTGGATGTTTTATAAGCACGTTATTCCAAACAATTTAGGAATGTTAGGTTATTTATGCCCTTTATGGATTAAAACCCGACTCTGCATCAACTACGTAATTTTCCATGGGAGTTTTGCCATGGATCCCCCTCCGGCATGCCACAGTCCAGGTGTTAGTCCCCTTGAAACAACTTTTCCATCACTATTGTGGCCAGAAAGAGTCCCTGTGGGTTTTAAAATTCGCCTGCCTATTGAAGTCTATGGCGGTTCGCCCGGTTCGCCCGTTCGCGAACATTTGCGGAGGTTCGCGATCGCCGTTCGTGAACGGCAAATTTTAGGTTTGCGACATCTCTAGTTATAACCCTTCCTTACTGTATCCAAAGTGGACAAAAAAAAAGTTTTACCTATAGTTTTAATTTAACTACAGCCGACCAGCCGCTGTTAGACAGCGGCAAGTTCCTGCGAATCTGGTGGTCCGCGGGAGTGATCCCGGGGGGCGCACGCCCACTCGCCAGTGGGGAAGCTGATTCATGGGCCGGCAGCAGCGATTGCCTTTGGGCACCCGCGATCGCTCCCCATGAAGACAGAACAGCGGTCTGCTGTTGTAAACACAGCAGACCGTTGTTCTCTCAGGAATCAATGCAGAGCTCCTGTGTTCCTCCTATTTAGGAACACAGGTCTATGTAATGATTCCATTAACCCACTCTCCCACAGTTAGAAAACACCCCCTAGGCTCACACTTAACCCTTTGCTCACCCCTGAGTTAACCCATTCCCTGCCAGTGTCATTATTACAGTAACAGTGCATATTTTTAGCACTGATCAGTGGCGGCTGGTGCATTGGGTGCAAGGGCGTCGCCCCCTTCATCCATGCGTCCGGCCCCCTAATCTACAGGCAGGGCACCTGGATGAATGGCGTTCAATGGGGCTTTTTTTTTTTTAACCATGTGATTAGAGCCAGAGGCACTAATAGGCTAAAAAAAAAAGGGTAAGCAGAGCACTGCACACCCAGTTGTGTGACAATAGCGAATGAATATTCGCTATTGTCTCAAGGATCCTCCTCCTGGCAAATCAGGAAGCGGGTCCTTAGACCAGTTTCCTGATTGGCCGAAAGGAGAAGCCATGCCATTGGGCATGGAGGAGGAGGGAGGAGACGCAGAAGACTGAGGGGGAGGAAGCTAATGTCCGCTGCCACCGTTTGCTGCTGCTGCGGCAGATGTCCAGGCGGGGTGAGTGAGTCGGGGGGGGGGCGGGGTTCTGCTCTGGTCCGGCTGTAGTCCTGGGGGGGTATGGTGTGGGGCCTGGTGTGGTCCGGGGGGGTATGGTGCGGTCTGTCTGACGCCCCACCCCCCGGCCCATGGAGCACCAGCCGCCACTGGCACTGATTAGTGTAGTTAGGGGTCCACTCTGTCTGCCCCAATGTCGCAGTCCCACTAAAAATCGTTGATCACCGCCATTACTAGTAAAAAAAAGAAATACAAATTACATAAATCTTTCCCCTAGTTTTTAGACGCGATAACTTTTGTGCAAACCAATCAAAATACACTTATTGGGATTTTTTTTTTTACCAAAAATATGTAGCAGAATACAACTTAGCCTACAATGCTGAAAAAAAAAATGTTTTTTTTTTTTTTTTTGCGAATGTTATATAGCAGAATGTGAAAAATATTGTTTTTTTGTTTTTTTTTTCAGAATTGACCCTCTTTTTTTGTTTATAGCGCAAAAAATAAAAATCGCACAGGTGATAAAATACCACTAAAAGAAATCTCTATTTGTGGGAAAAAAGGACATCAATTTTATTTAGGTGCAGTGTCGCACGACTTGTCTGTTAAAATAATGGAGTGCTGGTCATTAAGGGGGGAAATCTTCCAGTCCAGAAGTGGTTAATGTTGACTGAGCGAGTTTGGTTCCGCTGTACCCCATCCATTTCTGCACGGGTAGGCTTTAAATATTCCCATCCCCCACTCTTGGTATCAGTACACAACCTGGACTATGGAAAGTGTTTTCTAGCTCCAAAGGGATTGGTTCTATAGCTAGACGTTACTCTTGTTGCACAGACAACTAACAGTTTAATTATTCAGGGCTATGTTCTAATCAGTTAACACAACAGTAGCTAATGATACCGCAAGGAACAGTGCAGACATATACTTTCAAAGGGACAATACAAAATAATCACATCAAAGTGGGAATCGGATATAAAACCCTCAACTCATCTGCCTTGTGTTTTAATAGCCTGCCAAGACAGGATGGCTGTTCTTGAATATAGATGAGTGAAGAGGTTTACAAAATAGACGCATCGGCAAGAATTGCATAAGATGTGTCTTATGTGTTATAAGAGTAACTCCACTTTCGTGGGGAAAAAAAAAATCAGCAAATAAAGAAAAAACAATATATCGTATACAATTGCGACACAAATCATATTGTAATTGAATGTTATTAAAAATGACCTTTCCATTTCAATCTGCAGCTGTTGTCATTTTCTGAAAATGCAATACAATATGGCCGCCTGGAGCTGTTCTGAACACAGAATGTATACTGACCACACCCCCAGAAACGTAATTTCCTGCTTGTGTGATTGGCTCACTAATTTTCACAGAAGTCTGCACTAAGATACAAGTCAGATTTCTGGCATCCCCTGCAACAAAAATTTCATTTTTGGTGAGATACTCCCAATAGGAACACGTCTAAAGGGATGCAGGCCCAGCAGATTTCCTCATTAGAGCCCTGCAGCTGCCACAGCTGATTGATAATTATGAAACCACTCCCATTAGACCCACTCAGCACAGAGGAACAAACAATGATTTCTTCAGAATAACAAAAGGTAGGAATCTACACCAAAGTTTGTTATAATCTCTGCAATGTACAGAGATCACCCAGAGGGGAATGTTTTTTTTCTCAACAAAAGCGGAGTTACGCTTTAATCACAATTTATAAAACTCATTAATTGATCCAAATCGGGATTACTAAGTTTTGTCTGCAGTTAAGACAAATCTGTATGCAAATATTTGGGAAAAAACAAAAAGTGAGCATTCAGCAATCCTCTGGATTTGATCAGAACTTTTTGTTTAGCAACTTCGCTCTGCCACAAAAGTCTTCATGCTCCATGGATGTCATCTCTCTGTTATGTGACCAGCCTGCTGAGGTCTGAACGGTACAATAAGGCATGCACAGTTACAGTGCCTTAAAAAAGTATTCATACCCCTTGCACTTTTCCACAAGTTACAACCAAAAACGTTCATTTTTTTTTTTTTTTTTTTTGGGGGGGGGGGGGGGGGGATTTTATGTGATAGACCAACATAAAGTGGCACATAATTGTGAAGTGGAAGGAAAATGATAAATGGTTTTCAAAATGGTTTTCAAAGAAATATCTGAAAAGTGTGACGTGCATTTGTATTCACCCCCCTTTACTCTGATACCACTAACTAAAATCTAGTGGCACCAATTGCCTTCAGAAGTCCCCTAGTAAATAGAGTCCACCTGTGTGTAATTTAATCTCAGTAAAAATACAACTGTTCTGTGAAGCCTCAGAGGTTTGCTAGAGAATAGAGTTGAGTGAGCACCTGGATGTTCGGGTTCGGCGAACAAAAAAGTCTGGGTTTGTGACCCGGATTTAACTCTAACTTTGTCCTGGACCCCATTGAAGTCAATTGAGACCCAAACTTTTGAGCACTAAAATGCCTGTAAAACAAACATGGAAAGGGCTAGAGGGCTGCAAATGGCAGCAACATCATCTTAAGAGCATGGCAAGTGCTCTGCAAACAAATGTGGATAGGGAAATAACTTAAAAGAACATAAAAAACATAAAAATAAAAAATAATCATATTGATCTAGGAGGACGAGGCCCATATGGAGTAGGAGGTTGAGGTGGCGGAGGATATGGCGGTGTAGGTGGAAGCTGCGGTGGCAGCGGAGGAGGAGGAGGACGAGGCCCATATGGAGTAGGAGGTTGAGGTGGCGGTGGATGTGGCGGTGTAGGTGGAAGCGGCGGTGGAGGAGGACGAGGTAGCCAACACTGGTTTTGGTTTTCAATTTTATTTCTTTTTAAATTAGGGTACACCCCAAAAGAGTTAGAAAGATCAAATACAATGGCTGGGTAAGGCCGGTATACATGTCTATTCTGCACAAGGTACTGACAAGTCCTGTGGGATCCATGCCTGGTTCATTTTAATGAACGTGAGCTTGTCCACATTGGCTCTGGACAGGCGGCTGCGCTTGTCTGTGATAACGCCCCCAGCCGTGCTAAATACACGTTCAGATAATACACTGGCTGCAGGGCAGGCCAGCACCTCCAAGGCGTAAAGGGCAAGCTCAGGCCATGTGCCCAATTTGGAGACCCAGAAGTTGAAGGGGGCAGACCTTTCATTCAGTACGTCTAGGCGTGTGCACATACTGCTCCACCATGTTAGTGCTGGGTGGTGGTGCTGCTGGTAGAGCTCCTGTTGCAAGGAGAGGATGTGGTTGATCTGTGCCAGCTACACGCACAAGTGAAACACCTTTCTCAGCTGCGAGTAGGCAAAAGAACCTTACAGCAGTATTTGGCAGGGCCTAATGCGCCTCTACAAATGTTGAGGCCAGAACAAGTAGAAGCGATAGTAGATTGGGTTGCTGACAGTGCCTCCAGTTCTTTCACATTGTCTCCCACCCAGTCTTCTGCTGAAAGGTCAGAGTTGCCCACTGCAGCCGATGGCCAACAATCTTTCACCTCACCCCCTTGCAAATCAGCCAAGCAGTCTGAGCCCCAAGTCATTCAGCAGTCTCTTCTTTTTGATGACTCTGTAAGCATGGTTTCCCAGGGCCATCCACCTAGCCCTGCCCCAGAAGTGAAAGAGATTGAGTGCAGCGATGTCCAACCAATTATGTCTCAAGATGAGTACATGGAAGGACCATCGCAGCACATCTCGGATGATGACGAAATACAGGTGCCAACTGCTGCCCAATTCTGAATTGTGGAGACCGACAAGGAGGGCAGGGGTGAAGACTGGGTGGAAGATGATGTGGAGGACGATGAGGTCCTCGACCCCACATGGAATGAACATCATGCAGGTGACCTGAGTAGTTTGGAGGAAGAGGCGGTGGTCGCACAGAGCCACCAGCACAGCAAAAGAGGGATCAGGGTGTAAAAGCGGAGCGGCCGTGCCCTAGACACTACGCCTGCTACTGCCCAACGCAGCAAGGGACCGAGCACACCAAAGCCAGCTCAAAGGAGTTCCCTAGCATGGCAGTTCTTCAGACAATGTGCTGATGACAGGACATGAGTGGTTTGCACGCTGTGCAATCAGAGCCTGAAGCGAGGCATAAACCTTCTCAACCTGAGCACAACCTGCATGACCAGGCATCTAAGTGCGAGCTGCAGTGGAGTATAAGGATGATCGAACTTTTGAAAAGTTCGGTTCGGCCAGAACATCCGAACTTCCCGAAAGTTCGGCCCGGATTTCAGAACCCCCATTGAAATCAATGGGACCCGAACTTCGGTAATCAAAAAACACAATTTTTAAGCCCTAAAACCCAATAAACGTCCCTAAAAAGTGTCCAGGGTTCTGGGTCATGCCCCATTAACTATTAATCACACAAAAAAAAGTTCTTAAAAATTGTCATTTTTGATAAAAAAAGCCAATTATTGAAAAAATTTAAAAAAAAAAGAGATTTTTTGATTTTGACTTTGGATTTAGTATCTGGGGGGTCTAAAAGGTGTGCATGTGAAGTTTCAGCTCTGTAGCATGTCCAGAACCATGAAAAAAAAAAAAGATAATTTTTCAGTAGAACAGGGATGTGGGTCGGGACCCTCCTTTAACTTTAACACCTATATGATCTTTTTTTCTGGTTCTGGACATGCTACAGAGCTGAAACTTCACAGGTACACCTTTTAGACCCCCCAGACACCAAATCACACAAAAAAAGTTCTTAAAAATTGTCATTTTTGATAAAAAAGCCAATTATTGAAAAAATTTAAAAAAAAAAAAAAAAAAAAAGAGATTTTTTGATTTTTACTTTGGATTTCAGATCTGGGGGGTCTAAAAAGTGTACATGTGAAGTTTCAGCTCTGTAGCATGTCCAGAACCAGAAAAAAAAAAGATCATTTGTATTAGAACACTTTCTTTCAGGACAGGTAGTTAGCTTCTCTCCCGGTTTAATAGCAGGCATTTTTTGGGGTTCTTTGCAGTCAGGAAAAACATCTGAACTTGTGTATAGTGGTACTGTGCACAAGTTCTGATGTTTTGCCTGCCTCCAAAAACCCCCAAAAAATGCCAGCAAAAACACACCTGGGCATTTTTTGTTGGACGCTAGCGTTTTTTTTGGCATTTTTTTGGGTTCTTTGCAGTCAGGAAAAACATCTGAACATGTGTATAGTGGTACTGTGCACAAGTTCTGATGTTTTGCCTGCCTCCAAAAACTCCCAAAAAATGCCAGCAAAAACACACCTGGGCATTTTTTTTTGGACGCTAGCGTTTTTTTTGGCATTTTTTGGGGTTCTTTTGAGGCAGGCAAAACATCTGAACTTGTGTATAGTGGTATATATACACACATACATATATTTATATACACACCTAGACATATATAGGTGTGATAGTAGCAGAAATATATCTGTGTAAATGATTTAATTAGCGCAAGCATTTATTTCTGCTACTATCACACCTATATATGTCTAGGGGTGTATATACAGACATATATGTATATATATATATATATACCCCCTATACACATGTTCAGATGTCATGTCTGACATCAAACATATCCTCAAAAAAGCACTGACAGTGGCAGCCCTTGCAGCATAAAAAATGCTTGCCTGGTGAGAAGCCATAATGGTGTCCCGAAGCTATTCAGAGAAATGATCATTTCTCTATAGCGGTCACCCTGCTATGGAAGGGTTTTGTCACCCTGCCATAGCAGTCACTGTCAGTTAACCCTACACTACACTACGGTCCCCTGACACTTCCCCTGACACTTCATACTTTCCCTACAGAAACTAAATTTTTGAAGCTAACTTAAGTGTAAAGGAGCACTCTAACTACACTAGATATCCCTTTCCTCACACTAATAAATGCTAAATGACACTTTTAAAGTAAAATTAACAGAACTGCTTCCATTCTCTTCCATGTCCAGTATAACAATGCTAGGAATATGGCGGGGGCGATCTTATATACTGGGGGGCGTATTCACTAATGATTGGTCTAGGGACCCCCTAGTCACTCCAATCACATTCCTAGCATTCTCCTGCCCCCTCAATTGGCTTTTGCTAATGGTTCTGGTCCAATCACGGGCTTTTAAAGCCCATTTCCTGAAGCATTGCATTTTGGGCGGTTCTGGTTGCCGAATTGCGAACTTTTTGGGCAAAAAGTTCTAAATTCGGCCGAACCTCGAATACCCAATGTTCGGGCCGAACCGATGGTTGACCCGAACCGTTCGATCATCCCTAGTGGAGTAGACACCTCAAAAACCAAGAAAGGTCTCTGGCTCCTCCTGCTTCCTCTTCTGCTTCTACAGTCTCGGCCTCTTCATCCACCTCTGTAGTGTCAGTGGCACCTGCCACCCCGCAAACAGAGGATCTGCCAGCAACACCACCACCTAGGTCACCAACAACCATCTCCACAATGTCCAATGGAAGCGTTCAGCTTTCTATATCCCAAGCAATGGAGCGGAAGAGGAAGTACCCCCTACCCACCCGCGATCCCTGGCCCTGAATGCCAGCATTTCAAAATTCCTGGCCTTTGAAATGCTGTCATTCTGTCTGCTGGAGAAGCAGAGTTTTAAAAGCCTTATGGCGGTGGCTGTCCCACAGTACGTCGTGCCCAGCCGCCAGTACTTTTCCAGGCAAGCCATCCCTTCCCTGCACAACCAAGTGGGTAACAAAATCAGGTGTGCACTGCGCAACGCCATGTGTGGCAAAGTCCACCTAACTACGGATACGTGGACCAGTAAGCACGGTCAGGGATGTTATATCTCCCTAACAGCACACTGGGTAAATGCAGTGGTGGCTGGGCCTGAGGCGGATGGCAGTTTGGCGCATGTCCTTCCACAACGGAGGATTGCAGTGCGCTTCAGTTTTCCTCCTGTTCCTAGCTCCTCCTACTCTGCTTCCTCATCCTCTACCGCCTCCTCATCCGGTCAGCGTAACAGTTTCACCACTAACTTCAGCACAGCCAAGGGTAAACTACAGCAGGCAGTTTTAAAACTTGCCTGTTTTGGGGGAAAAACCACACGCCGTGCAGGAGTTGTGGAGGGGCATTGAACAGCAGACCGATGAGTGGTTGGTGCCAGTGAGCCTCAAGCCCGGCCTGGTGGTTTGCGATAATGGGCGAAATCTCGTAACAGCTCTGGGCCTAGCCGGTTTGACACACATCCCTTGCCTGGCACATGTGCTGAATTTAGTGGTGCAGAGGTTCCTTAGAAATTACCCCGATATGTCAGAGCTGCTGCAGAAAGTGCGGGCCGTCTGTGTGCACCTTCGGCGTTCTCACCCTACTGCTGCTCGCCTGTCAGCGCTGCAGCGTAACTTCGGCCTTCCCGCTCACCGCCTCATATGTGACGTGCCCACAAGGTGGAACTCCACCTTGCACATGCTGGCCAGACTGTGCGAGCAGCAGCAGGCCATAGTGGAGTTTCAGCTGCAGCACGCACGCATGAGTCGCTCTGCGGAACAGCACCACTTCACCACCAGTAACTTGGCCTCCATGCGAGATCTGTGTACTTTGTTACGCTGTAACATATGCAGACTAGGCCGCAATGTAATCTTTTTCCCCTAAATGGGTGTTTATTGAATAGCAGAATAGAACAACAGCATCCAACAAGTGTATCTCACTGTAAAATATGCAGACTAAGCCGCAATGTAATATTTTTTCCCTAAATGGGTGTTTATTGAATAGCGGACTAGAACAACAGTATGCAATGGGTGTATCTCACACATACAGATACAGACTAGGCCACAATTTAATATTTTTTCCCTAAATGGGTGTTTATTAAATAGCGGACTAGAACAACAGTATCCATTGAGTGTATCTCACAGTAAAATATGCAGACTAAGCCGCAATGTAATATTTTTTCCCTAAATGGGTGTTTATTAAATAGCGGACTAGAACAACAGTATACAACGGGTGTATCTCACACATACAGATACAGACTAAGCCGCAATTTAATATCTTTCTGTCCCCTAAATAGTTTTATTATTGCAAGGCACAATACAACAGTATGCAATGGGTGTATCTCACTGTAACATATGCAGACAGGGCCGCAATCAACTTTTTTTGCCCCCGAAATGTTTTTTTTTTTTATTGCAAGGCGCAGTTCAACAGTATGCGATGGGTGTATCTCACTGTAACATACACGGACAGGGCAGCAATAAACTCTTTTGTCCCCTAAATAGTTTTTTTATTGCAAGGCGCAATTCAACAGTATGCAATGGGTGTAACCCATTGTAACATACGCGGACAGGGCAGCAATAAACTCTTTTGTCCCCTAAATGTTTTTTTATTGCAAGGCGCAATACAACAGTATGCAATGGGTGTATCTCACTGTAACATATGCAGACAGGGCCGCAATCAACTTTTTTTGTCCCTAAATAGTTTTTTTTATTGCAAGGCGCAATACAACAGTATGCAATGGGTGTATCTCACTGTAACATATGCAGACAAGGCCGCAATCAACTTTTTTTGTCCCTAAATAGTTTTTTTATTGCAAGGCGCAATACAACAGTATGCAATGGGTGTATCTCACTGTAACATATGCAGATAGGGCCGCTATCAACTTTTTTTGCCCCCGAAATGTTTTTTTTTTATTGCAAAGCGCAGTTCAACAGTATGCAATGGGTGTATCTCACTGTAACATACACGGACAGGGCAGCAATAAACTATTTTGTCCCCGAAATAGTTTTTTTATTGCAAGGCGCAATTCAACAGTATGCAATGGGTGTAACCCATTGTAACATACGCGGACAGGGCAGCAATAAACTCTTTTGTCCCCTAAATGTTTTTTTATTGCAAGGCGCAATACAACAGTATGCAATGGGTGTATCTCACTGTAACATATGCAGACCGGGCCGCAATCAACTTTTTTTGTCCCTAAATAGTTTTTTTTATTGCAAGGCGCAATACAACAGTATGCAATGGGTGTATCTCACTGTAACATATGCAGACAAGGCCGCAATCAACTTTTTTTGTCCCTAAATAGTTTTTTTTATTGCAAGGCGCAATACAACAGTATGCAATGGGTGTATCTCACTGTAACATATGCAGATAGGGCCGCTATCAACCTTTTTTGTCCCTAAATAGTTTTTTTTATTGCAAGGCGCAATACAACAGTATGCAATGGGTGTATCTCACTGTAACATATGCAGACAAGGCCGCTATCAACTTTTTTTGTTCCCTAAATGTTTTTTTTTTGCAAGGCGCAATTCAACAGTATGCAAAGGGTGTATCTCACTGTAACATATGCGGAAAGGGCCGCAATCAACTTTTTTTGTCCCCTAAATGTTTTTTTTTATTGCAAGGCGCAATACAACAGCATGCAATGGGTGTATCTCACTGTAATGTATGAATGAAAAACTGAAACCCTAAATACTGTAAAATAATTATTTTCCCCTCACATTGGTGCTTTTTGAAGAGTAGGTTAGAAAAGCAATGTCTGTCTGACATACAGTCTTTAAAGTTAAATATGTTTTTTCTTTTTTAAATGCAGATTAAGCACACACATATGCACTGAGGTTGCATGAAATGTGCAGCACCGCACGCCTAACAGACTGATAAAATGTTTTTGTTTCTCCCTTCTCCTCCTCACTTGGCTCAGGTCAGGGCATAAAGATTGTTCACTGCACCCCCACACAATACAATCAATGTAGATCGCTGTCTGATTAAAGCAGATTGTTCCTATCTATGCTTTCCCTACAAGCAATCTCTCCAGCCTGGCCCTACAGTAAACTCCTATCTCTCCCTCCGGGCAAAAAATCTTTCATTGCACCCCACAAAATCAAATCAATGTAGATCGCTGTATGATAAAGGAGATTGTTCCTCCTATGCTTTCCCTACAAGAAATCTCTCCAGCCTCGCCCTATAGTAAAGTCCTATCTCTCCCTCAGCAGCAGCAGTCAGGAACCTCTCCCTACAGTAGTATTAGCAGAGTGATGTTCTGCGCTGTGTGACTCCAGCTTATATAGAGTCTGGGTCACATGCTGCACTGGCCAATCACAGCCATGCCATTAGTAGACATGGCTGTGTGTAATGTTCCGCTACCTTTGGTACCCTAAATTACACTTTCCACAAGTGTATGCGCCCCACCATTTACTTTTGGAAAAGGTGCGCATACACCTTTAAGACTGGAGCTGTCATCACCCAGCGCCGGACTAGATGGCTATTTAAAGCGCCGGTTTTCACTCACATGTGTTCGTTCAAACACCCTTACCTGGATGCTAACCTTGCTTGAAGCTTCCATGCTTGCAAGCTTACCTCGCTGACGGAACCTCGCCGCGCTGATCCCTGTATCCCGCTACTGGATCATCCGCCTCTCCTGAACCACCCTTCGGCTGTATCGCTAATAGTGCTAAGTACCCCGCAGGGGAATTCTCTATAAACTTATACTAAGCTTACACTACCTAGCTCTGCATAGTAAAGACTGTTTATCACATCTGCATAACTAGATTGCTAGCTCTTGAGACTACTGCTACTTTTCTGCACTGGGTTTATCTCTTTTGTATGTCCACCTGCTATTCTGTCATCTGCTACCATACAACATTGCTAAACCTTCCTGCATCCATCTGCTACTGTCTCACCTTCAAGTGTCTATCACCTACCACCTCCACTCAACCTATCCCTCAACCTTCATCATTGTGTTACCACATACATAAAGTCATTCTAGGAACCAGCTTGCTAATTGTGTGTATTTACTGGCTGAAATAAGACCTTCCACACATGATGAGTCATTGAGGTTGGGAATGGTATCTCAGCATATCTCTTACATGACTACTGACGTGGAACTATTTCTGCAGCTGAAAATCCACACCATATAAGAAACGCAGGAGCGTTACACTGTGATGGCTTCTAGGGCACACTAGTTAAACGCTTGCTGATTGGCTGCCTTGCACCTGTTAAAAGCGCGCCATTAAAACCGCGCCAAACATTAAAATAACGTTACCGAACAACAGACAGTACCCGAACATACAGTGAAATGTCCGGGTTCGGGTCCGGGTACCAAATACCCAAAATTCCGGTACGAACACGAACAATACAGTCCGGGTTCACTCAACCCTACAAGAGAACCTTAGTAAACAAACAGCATCAGGAAGGCAAAGGAACACACCAGACAGTTCAGGGATAAAGTTGTTGAGAAGTTTAAAGCAGGGTTAGGTTATAAAAAAATATCCCAAACTTTGAACATTTAACAGAGCACTGTTCAATCCATCAACCAAAAATGAAAAGAGCATGGAACAACTGCAAACCTACCAAGACATGACCGTCCACCTAAACTGACTGGCTGGGCAAGGAGAGCATTAATCAGAGAAGCAGCCAAGAGGCCCATTGTAACTGTGAAGGAGCTACAGAGATCCACAGCTCAGGTGGGAGAATCTGTCCACAGGGCAACTATTAGTTGTGCACTCCACAAATCTGGCCTTTATGGAAGAGTGGCAAGAAGAAAGCCATTGGTGAAAGAAAGCCATAAGAAGTCCCGTTTGCAGTTTGCGAGAAGCCATGTGGGGGACACAGCAAACATGTGGAAGAAGGTGCTCTGGTCAGATGAGACCAAAATTGAACTTTTATACCTAAAAGCAACACGCTATGTGTGATGGAAAACTAACACTGCACATCGCCCTGAACACACCACCCCCACTGTGAAACACAGTGGTGGCAGTATCAAGTTGTAGGGGTGCTTTTCTTCAGCAGGGACAGGGAAGCTGGTCAGAGTTGATGAGAAGATTGATGGAGCCAAATACAGGGCAATCTTAGAAGAAAACCTGTTAGAGTCTGCAAAAGACTTAAGAACGGGGTTCACCTTCCAGCAGGACAACGACCCGAAACATACAACCAGAGGTACAATGGAATGGTTTAAATCAAAGCATATTCATGCATTACAATGGCCCAGCCAAAGCCCAGACCTAAATACAATTGAGAATCTGTGGCAAGACTTGAAAATTGCTGTTCACAGACACTCTCCATCCAATCTGACAGAGCTTGAACTATTCTTCAAAGAAGAATGGGCAAAGATTTCACTCTCTTGATGTACAAAGCTGGTAGAGACATCCCCAAAAAGACTTGCAGCTGTAATTGCAGGGAAAGGCGGTTCTACAAAGTAGTGACTCAGGGGGGTGAATACAAATGCACGCCACACTTTTTACATATTTATTTGTAATAAATGTTGAAAACCATTTATCATTTTCCTTCCACTTCACAATTATGTGCCACTTTGTGTTGGTCTATCATATAAAATCCCAATAAAATACATTTACATTTTTGGTTGTCACATGACAAAATGTGGAAAATTTCAAGGAAAATTAATACTTTTTCAAGGCACTGTATCCCTTATGAGCAGCTCCAGTTTATTTCATTTTGTATTCTTTCTTCTTCTCCTTTGACTTAAGCAAGACATAGATGGATTGAATCCCAGCTGATTCAACATGGACCAGCCAAGATCCACCTATGGGCAGGCTGGTTCTATTTACGTTGATCCATCAATCAACTTGGATACAACCAGCCTGTATGATTTTTTTACATGCGATTACCACCGGAGGCTATAGCTGCTTACAGAAATTGTGTTCTGCCAGCAGAGAACACAATAGTCCTGCAGGAGGGATTTCCCCATCAACACTGACTGTGCTAAAGGAGGAACTAAGCAATTTTTAGACATGTTAGACATGAGTTTCATTTCGAATTGAAATTCAGACAAATTTTTCGTTATTCGGAAATTTGAATGTATCTGAATTTCTGAATTACAATAGTTACAAATTTATACTAATCTGAAATAACAAAACATTTCAGATGAAATTAAAATTCAAATATTTTTTAAATCAAATTCAAATAGTTGTTGAATTCAAATAATTTTCAAATTTGAATCGTTTTTGAATTTCCAAAGAGAATAAAATAGAAAATAAAGGAACAGAATAGAAAAAAATTGTAAAAGAAAAGAATAGAATAGAAAATAAAATAATATAATATAATATAATAGAGTAAAACAGTACAGATTACAAAATAAAAGAATCAAATGAAAAAATTGAATATAAAATAAAGGGATAAAAGAGAAAATAAAATAGAAGATCGGACGTGTATATGACCTAATCTGCAAAAACACACATATTAGCAAAAACCGGATAAATGCGCTGACTGGACGTGTGTATGCTCCAATTGGCAACACCCGCCCAACATAAATTGTAAGTGAATAATCAAAACCCATTCATAATTGCACTATACCCCTAAACTCACTCTAATCTACAGTACTATATTTTCCAGGATGTGGCTCAGGTTCTCGCTGTTCTAAAGGGATACCACAATCACACATGGAATAAAAAATAGATGTATGTATAATTTCTTATATACCACATTGAATAAAATCAGTGGTATTTACTACAAGATTACTAATGAATGTATCTGTATAATTATTACAGAATTGGTGACTACTACCCTTGATAAAGGCTCAACTGGGAGCCGAAACGCATTGGGAATAAACGCAGGAGAAAATCTCTGACATGAACAGAGATCTATCCTTAACAGTCACAGAAATAAACACCTGTCACAAAATCTCTTAAACTTTTCACACTTTCTCACCTGGGTCTATAACCCATCACAATTTACTATGTACGTTTTATGTACACTGCTTGATACAAGACATTAAATATTGTGTTATTTTATAATTGTGTATTATCATTACTATCATTACCTGCCTTTAAAGTCCCCCCCAGAAAAATTTGGCTTGAGATACCAACCCACATACAAAATTTAATAGGGATGACGGCAAAACCCATACTCCAGATAAGCTGATAGAGATCAAAAATCGTCAATAAAATAGAAGGATAGAAAAGAATATAGTAAAACAGAACAAAATAGAAATACATAATAAAAGAACAAAATAAAATAGAATAGATAAATAAAGGAATATAATAAAACAGACAGAATATAACCATCACCTGAAATTTGAATTTCAAATGGAATAAATTTGAATTCAAATACAATGGAAAATAATAAATTATAAAATAATAGAATAGAAAAAAAAAGAATAGAACAGAGTAGAAAATAATAAAATGGAATAGAAAACAAAATAGAATAAAATAGAACAGAATAGAAAGAATATAACCATTTCTCAAAATGTTATTTAACCTGTGAAGCTCTGGTGAACTCCATGCCCAAGAGGGTTAAGGCAGTACTAAAAAATAATGGTGGCCACACAAAATATTGACACTTTGGGCCCAATTTGGACATTGTTACTTAGGGGTGTACTCACTTTTTTTGCCAGTGGTTTAGACATTAATGGCTGTGTGCAGTGCTGTATCTTGGCCTAGGCCAACAAGGCCCAGGCCTAGGGCGGCACTTTGCAGGGGGGCAGCAAAAAGCTGCTCCCTGCACGAAAAAAAAGCCTCCTCCCGACACGAAAAGGGTCCCCGCCAGCTTGCGCTACACTTTTTGTATAGTGCCAGTCTTATGTGGTGAATTGGGCCGGAGGGCAGGGTCTAGGAGACAAATCAGTCTGGTACCCCCATAAACCGGTCACACTGATACCCACCAGTATGATAATACTGGCCAGTCAGGACATTCGGACAGACCGCAGGCCACCGACCACACTTAATACAACTGGCCCGATGGCTGCCAATGTTAATTAGTGTGGCACTGCAGCCAAATGCTCCGCCTACTCTCCTCTGCCCCAGGCACTGATGGGCACTCATGCTGCACTGATGGGCACTAATATGCTGCTCTGATGGCCACTGATGAGTCGGCAATGGTGGGTACTGATAAACTGCACTGATGGTCCCTAATGAGGCTGCATTGATAAGGCAGCACTGATAAGCTGCACTGATGGGCACTGATGAGGCTTCACTGATGGGCACTAATGAGGCTGAACTTATGGGAACTGATGAGGCTGCACTGATAGACTGTGGTTGTGGTCTGTGGTTTACAGATGACAGGGTGGAACATAAAAAGGAAGAGTTGTGGCCTTTACAGGAAGGGGTGGGTCATATTTAAATTAGGGGGTGCACAAGTTTAGTCAGGCCTAGGGCAGCACAAAACCTAAATACGCCATTGGCTGTGTGTTGAGATATTTTGAGGGGACAGTAAATTTACACTGTTATACAAGCTGTACACTCACTACTTTACATTGTAGGAAAGTGTCATTTCTTCAGTGTTGTCACATGAAAAGATAGAATAAAATATTTACAAAAATGTGAGGGGTGTACTCACTTATGTGAGATACTGTATAATATGCGACAGATTGGGGAGGAGATAACTATATAAGTTACACTACGAGACCAAGGACAAAAACGTGTATCCCGATATAAAATTACAATTAAAATAAAGAATAACAAATAAACATGAATAAAAACAAATTATGTATAGATCATAGTAAATACATCATGATATAAATAATGATATGAATAACGTAAAAAAATAATGTAAAAAAACATATGAAAATAATACACATCGATTTACTGTGGGATATATGGCGACCTTAAAGATATACTTAAAAATGGGCTAAAATTAATCAGAGCACATGGTAACATGGTACATATGGATTTAAAGTAATTATAATATATACATATAACAATTCGTCAATATAATATTCACATACAATTCACATATTTAAAAAACAGGAGGGAGAAAAAAAGGGGGGAGGGGAGGGGGGGGCAAAGGGGATATATATATATATATATACATACATACACACACACACCGGAAGAGGATTTACTTCTAATTAGTAGAATATATCCATATAAGACAGTATTTAAAATAATTAAAAATTTAGAAAACATGGAAAATCTGCCCAAAGCATAGATTGTGTAGATAGATTGGTGCGTTAACCGCTTGCCGACCGCCGCACGACTATTTACTGCGGCGGGCAGCCCCTCACACGCAGAGCGACGTAGTACTACGTCGCTAGCCTGTGAGGGTCTAGGGAGCGAGCGCGCGCCCCTGGAGGCGCGCTCCCGATCCCGCGCAGTCACGGACCCCCCCACGCGTGTGACCGGCAGACCCGATGTCCGCCGGTCACTCGGCGATCGTCGGTGCAGAGGGAGAAAGGCAGGCGGCTGATGTAAACAAGCCGCCTGTCATTCTCCCCTGTGTATGAATAGTGATTATACGGTTCTACTATGTAGGACCGTTGATCACTGT
This sequence comes from Pelophylax lessonae, assembly GCF_965119305.1. Taxonomy (NCBI): domain Eukaryota; kingdom Metazoa; phylum Chordata; class Amphibia; order Anura; family Ranidae; genus Pelophylax; species Pelophylax lessonae. The sequence goes on along the minus strand of NC_138772.1, from coordinate 533,032,552 downwards.
TCCTACACCTCAAGCCACAGCCAATCACAGTTAGAATCACGCCCCTAGGGACACACATAACCCCTCCCTCTCAAAAAAAGCTAACCCCTTCACTGCCAGTTTAATTTTACAGTAACAGTGCATATGTATAGCACTGATTACTGTAGAAATGTCACTGGTAACCCCAAAAGTGTCAAAAATGTCAGTCAAGGGTCCGATCTGTCCGCCGCAATGTCGCAGTACCGCAAAAAAAATTGCAGAACGCCGCCATTACGCGTTAAAAAAAAACAACAAAAATTACAAAAATCTTTCCCTTAGTTAGTAAACGCGATAACTTTTGCGCAAACCAATCAAAATACGCTTTTTGCAATTTTTTTTACCAAACATATGTAGCATAAAACAAATTGGCCGAAAATGTTAAAAAATTTTGATTTTTACATTTTTTTTGGGGAATTTCATATAAAAAAATGTGAAAAATATTGTTATTTTTGCAAAATTTATGCTCTTTTTTTGTTTATAGCGCATGATCAAATACCACCAAAAGAAAGCTCTGTATGTGGGAAAAAATGGACGTCAAATTCGTTTAGGTACAGCATCGCACGACCGCGCAATTGTCCGTTAAAGTCACGCAGTGCCGAATCGCAAAATACCCCCTGGTCAGAAGGGGGTAAAATCTTCCGGGGCTTAAGTGGTTAAAGTATTTATCAATAGATGGTTTTATTTACTTAAATTTACTGAATTTGATTGACAGCAGTGGGAGCCATTGGCTCCTCCCGCTGCTCTCACAAAGTCCAGTGAGGAGGGAGCGGGGGACGGGGTCAAGCAGCACTATGTGCAATGTAAACAAATCTTTAGCCTTTAGAGCAGTGTTTCTAAAGGCGCCCCCTTCTAAAATGTAAAAAATATAAACTAATAGTTTTGCATAATGCAGCAACATCCACTAAATCTAGGGTACCCAACAATAGAGGTAATTTATTCTTCCCAAGCAAATACACCTTTGCTCATTGGTACTGACTAGTATTCCAATGTTTCTCTCCCTCATTCAGCTAATGTGACCCGAGTGCTAATGGAGAGGGGCGGGGGAGGGTCAAATAAGGATGCTGTGCAGGCCCCCGACGTTGCCCTTACTAACTGATGACATCATTGGTCATTAGGACGCCAGCGGCTGGACGGTTGTAATGGTACACAATGTAAGCCTGTGGGTTTGTGTAACTAAAAGACAAGTTTTATCCATCTGCTGGCTTGTATACAATTTTTGAGAAATTTTTAGGCATTTTGCCAAGTCACCCCTGAAGAAATCTAAAGGCACCCCATGGTGCCTGGGCACCCCGGTTGAAAAAAAAAGCTGTTTTAGAAGCACTTTAACTACTTCAATACAGGGCACTTATACCCTTTTCCTGCCCAGACCAATGTTCAGCTTTTAGTGCTCTCACACTTTGATTGACAATTACTCAGTCATGATACACTGTACACAAACAAAATTGTTATAATTTTTTTCACACAAATAGAGCTTTGGTGGTATTTAATCACTGCTAGGGTTTTTATTTTTTACGATATTGGCAAAAAAAGAATGAACATTTAAAAAATGTTGCCAATAAGTAATTTTTCTTCATAAATTTGGGCCAAACTTTATACTGCTACATATCTTTGGTAAAATTAGCCCAAATGAGTGTATATTATTACTGATGGCACTACTATATTACAGGTTGCTGATGGGGTGCCTGTGTGACAGATCCAGATGTGGTCGCTGATTGCGGGCCTATGTGACAGATTTTGACAAATCCAGATGTGCTGTGAGAAATCCAGATGTGCTGTGAGAGATCTAGATGTGTTGTGACAGATCCAGATGTGTTGTGAGAGATCCAGATGTTCTGTGACAGATCCAGATATGTTGTGAGAGATGCAGATGTGCTGTGAGAAATCCATATGTGCTGTGACAGATCCATATGTGCTGTGAGAGATCCAGATGTGCTGTGACAGGTCGAGCTGTGCTGTGACAGATCCAGAAGTGCTGTGAGAAATCCAGATGTGCTGTGACAGATCGAGATGTGTTGTGACAGATTCAGATGTGCTGTGAGAGATCTAGATGTGCTGTGACAGATCCAGATGTGATGTGACAGATCCAGATATGATGTGACAGATCCAGATGTGTTGTGAGAGATGCAGATGTGCTGTGAGAAATCCAGATGTGCTGTGACAGATCCAGATGTGATGTGACAGATCCAGATGTGATGTGACATATCCAGATGTGATGTGAGAGATGCAGATGTGCTGTGACAGATCCAGATGTGCTGTGACAGATCCAGATGTGCTGTGACAGGTGGGATTTGGCCCCCAATGATGGGATTGAAGATAAAAAACTAGAAGAAGATTGGTATAACTTTTTTAAAGCTAGTGAAACCAAACTCCTAGAATTAATTGTAACTAGACGTAAGAATAAATTGGGAGTCATTAAAGAAAAAATTAAAAATATAAAAGGACAACTAGAACCCCATGCGCAATCAATGGAATATAAAGAGAGATACAAACACCTCAAAGAATTTTTAGATAAATTGGATAGGGACACACAAAATAAAAAAATTAAAAAATATCAAAGAGACATTAAAGACTATCAGAACAAATTAGTCTACAAATGGCAGGAATTGCTGGAAGAACCACAGGTTACTTCCAGGGACTCATCTCCAGCTAGGGACCAACAGGAATTACAAGAAGTCAGCAGGAATTCTCCTGCTAGACCAGTAACTCCAAGCCTACAAAGAAATAATAATACACCAAGGGGCGCACAACCAGCTAAAACCCCAAAACCATCAACGAACGGCTATTATAACAGCCCGTATAATAGGAATGAGAGACAGGAAAACTACCAACAGCCACAGAAACCTGCCCAATCCGGCCCACGGGATTTTCAACACAGGGGATATGGCAACCCACCAGGCCCTCCCCATTACTACAGAGGAAACAGGGGTTGGAACCCTAACTATCGAGGAAGGGGCAGGGGGGAAGGGGGAAACCCTGGTTCCACCCATACCCGTACCCTCAGTATCCACCCACACACTACCAACCTCCACCTCCTCCCCCCTATCCAGAATATGGAAGGGGGGACACAGAAGGAGAGGATGCAGGGGGAGCCGCCTCAAAAAGAAAAAGGGAACACTAGGAGAGGGAATTTTTAACCTGACCAGTGAAACCTTTACTGAGAAAGAGCTCATGGTTCTGGATCAAGGACTAAAATTTGCCCCAGACAATAAATTCAATGAGTTCCAAACTTTTATAGACTTGCAAAAGTTTATAAGAAAGTTTAATATCAAAAAACATTATCATTTGAAAGAAAATGACCCAACCCCAGACCCAAACTCCTTACCTACCCCCTCCAGTGATTTTAAACATAGTCATTTTAAAAATAAATCCACTTTTAATCCCAAACCCCCGAATAATCATTTCACGGAAACTTTTAAGAATATGGTGGCCCAAGACCTAAAAGATGTAGTAAAAATAAAAGGTAGAACTAAAAAAGACATCTGGGAAGGTATTAAATTAATAGAAGAAAGAAAAAAAAATATATAGTTATCTGTCCTGCGGACAAGGGGGGAGGGATAGTCATTTTAACCAAAGATATGTACAAACAGGAGCTAAATAGACTTGTGCAGGACACAGCGACATATGAGAAACTAAAAAGTAACCCCACTACTAAATACAGAAGTAAATGCAAACTACTATTGAAAAAGGCACATAAAAGAGGAATTTTGAATAAAAAGGAATACAGATATCTTATTCCTGACCACCCCAGACTTCCCGTTATCTATCAAGTCCCCAAAATACATAAGAGTGCCACAGTACCACCAGGCAGACCCATCATTAATGGAATAGATTCCATTTTCTCTAGAATAGGCGAGTACTTGGATTTCCATCTACAGCCCCTAGCACAGACCTATCCGGCCTACTTGAGAGACAGCAAACAATTAATAAACATTTTAAATGAAATACAAGGCACCTCCAACTTAATGATGGCTACAATAGATGTTGAGTCGCTATATACCAACATCGACCAAACAGATGCCCTACGAGCTGTCATGTGGGCTTTAAAAGAAAAAACGGACCTAAAACATGACCAACAAATCTTGCTAGGTGAAATGTTGGACCTCGCCATGGGAAGTAATTACTTCTGGCACGAGGGCTATTATTATAGACAACACAGAGGCGTAGCTATGGGGGCTAAGTATGCCCCCAGTGTAGCCAATATATTTCTCAGTAAATGGGAAGAAGAAGAAATTTTCCAAAAAAACATCAAGGATTTAGTTGTCTATAAAAGGTATATTGACGACATTTTTATTATTTGGGCAGGAACAGAGGAAGCCCTCAAAGTTTTTATGCAGGATATGAATATTAATAATTACAAAATTAATTTTACGGGGACTTATGACAAAAATGAAGTAAACTTTTTAGACCTCACTATCAATTTTAAAGAGGGAAAATTTTATACTAAGAGTTTTTTTAAAGGCACAGACCGCAATGGGTATATACCCACTCACAGCTGCCACCACCCCAGATGGATAAATGCTATTCCGAAGGGACAGCTGCTGAGAATGCGGAGAAACTGCCGAGATGATAAGGATTATGTGCAACAAGCCAACACACTAATAGAAAGATTTGTAGATAAGGGGTACAACAATAAAGCGTTAGTGAAATTGAGAGTCAACATTGCACATATGGATAGAACAACAATATTAGCAGACAAGGTCAAGAGCACTCAATCCAGCACTAGTCACTTTAATTTAGCATTTATCACACAATTTCATAGAAATCACAAACAATTAGAGAAAGTAATCAAACGACATTGGCATATATTGATGAGAGACAACACTCTCAAATCAATAATGCCCCCAAAACCTGTCTTCATTTACCGTAGAGTACCAAATCTAAGAGATAAATTAGTTCACAATATCCCAGACCCTCCAAAGATGTTGGGATCAACATTTCTAGATTTTAAAGGCTTTTATGCATGCAAAAAATGCAAAGCATGCAATACAGTAAAAATAAAAAATAGAAAACTGACATCTTTCAAATCCCATACTACATCTAAAGAATATCCAATTAAAAAACTCATCACATGTGCCACCACACATGTAACATATATTATTTCTTGTCCATGCGGCCTACAATATGTGGGCCGCACGACCAGAAAATTGAGTATCAGAATAGGGGAACATTTAAACAATATCAGAAAGGGCTATAAAAAACACAGCCTCTCTATGCACTTTAGAACTCATCATAACAGAGACCCCACATTAGCACAATTTTGTGGCATAGACACAGTTGAACCACATTGGAGAGGGGGAAACAGAAAAATAGCTATATCAAAGAATGAAACCTTTTGGATATGTGAATTAGATACACTACAGCCGAGGGGAATGAACAAAGATTTGGATATTAATTGTTTCTTAACCAACTATTGATTATTGGCTTAAATATGTTTATATTTTTATATTTTTAATATTTTCTATTTATTACCTGGAGGTTTCTTATAGGTTTGCAACATGTGCATTATAATATGATTATTATGTGGTGAGATACTAGAATCCAAAAATATTTGGATTCTGATTAAATTATTATTATTTTAAATGTTTTATTACAGTAAGGGGTTAATAAATCTAATGGAATGCACCTCATTGAGGGTATACAAGCTATATGGAAGCAAAACATCCGTTCACGGTTCTGTATATTATAATATTATTAAGGAAATATATTTCTTTTAAAATTAGGCATTATATAATATGGCAACAATTTAACTGCATTAACATGCAGGTGGTTTGTTTATTTTTATCGGCCATATATTTTTCCAAAATTGCACAGAAACTAGCACCTTAATATTAGCGCAGTGTACCATCCTAAAGTGAGCAGGAATGACACTTGGGAACAAAATTAATTGGTTAATGACCGATTACACATTTTTTTATTGCAATATTTAAATTGAATTTATAGAACAACAATTAATTGGCGATTTTATCGATATATAAAATATATTGTTTCAATATATTTTTGCAAAGAGACCACTGCGCAATAACAGGCCATGTACTCAGTGAATTGCTTCCGGTTTCGCTGGGGTAATGAATAGGACAAACAAGCAGAGGTAAAAGAGCGGAAATGAGTCCATATCCGTTTATATAACCAAGCTGGAACGCAACGTACGTGCCACTTCCGAAGACGCCACACTCTGACGAAACGCGTCAAGTTGGCACGCACGTTGCCTCGCTTTGAGCCAGGAGCTGGACCGCACGCCGAGACTCTTACTTCCGGGTTCGGCGAGGAGAGCGGAGAGAACCAGCGCCCATGGTTACCCAGCCGTAAGGCGGAACTAGGAGCTCAATAGCGATCTACCCTTTTGCACTTTGCCCCGGTACACTTGTTGGGGATTATTGGTGCTGTTTTTTTGCTGTGTCACCTACGTTTTATTTGGAGTGTTTTTTACCACTTGGGAGTTTTTAGCATCAGCTGCAGCTTTTGATCGGGGGACTTTTTATGGTGTTTTTACATGGACAGTGTTTGTGAAGATTGATGTGAGTTTTTTATGCAAGTTCAATTAAAGGAAAACCTTTTTGCACTATGAGAAGCATATCTTTCTTTCTTCCATGCTGAGTGTCCACCCTTCATCCATAAAGAGAACGTCCACCTTGGTATCCATATAGAGGAGCAGCAGCAATAAGCGCTTTAGATCGTACGCCATTGGAATCCACACCGTCCGGTAAGTTTTGATACCTTACTCCACCCGGCACAGAGTGGTAGAACCTGTAAGAATCACCGTCACGCACGATCCCATTCAGCACAATAGAGACTGTTTTTGAGCATGTATTTTGCACTTTAAAGAACTTTTCACGGACTATCCTCAGATGTTTATATATTGAAAATTTCATGGAATTTTTTTATGTCATTTTTTGTTTATTGATAAGTTATATGTTTGCACTATTTCTTAAGTTTGCACATGCAATTTAGTGGAAAACACATCACAATTGGAGTCCATTGTATATATTCAACAATTTATTTAATATTTATTATCACTGAAGAGTAATCACATGACAGCACGTGCACTTTTCTGGGTTTAATTTTATAAGGTTAGCGCAGTATACACACCCATCCACCCATTAATTTTGAGACTACTACCTGTTCAGTTAGTGTCTTTGAATACTTGCAGCTTTCCCATATCTGACCTTTTACACCTTGGCGCGAGTATTTTTATCACACACAATCACTGCTAGGGTTTTTATTTTTTACGATATTGGCAAAAAAGAATGAACATTTAAAAAATGTTGCCAATAAGTAATTTGTCTTCATAAATTTGGGCCAAACTTTATACTGCTACATATCTTTGGTAAAATTAGCCCAAATGAGTGTATATTATTACTGATGGCACTACTATATTACAGGTTGCTGATGGGGTGCCTGTGTGACAGATCCAGATGTGGTCGCTGATTGCGGGCCTATGTGACAGATTTTGACAAAACCAGATGTGCTGTGAGAAATCCAGATGTGCTGTGAGAGATCTAGATGTGTTGTGACAGATCCATATGTGTTGTGAGAGATCCAGATGTGCTGTGACAGATCCAGATATGTTGTGAGAGATGCAGATGTGCTGTGAGAAATCCATATGTGCTGTGACAGATCCATATGTGCTTTGAGAGATCCAGATGTGCTGTGACAGGTCGAGCTGTGCTGTGACAGATCCAGAAGTGCTGTGAGAAATCCAGATGTGCTGTGACAGATCGAGATGTGTTGTGACAGATTCAGATGTGCTGTGAGAGATCTAGATGTGCTGTGACAGATCCAGATGTGATGTGACAGATCCAGATATGATGTGACAGATCCAGATGTGTTGTGAGAGATGCAGATGTGCTGTGAGAAATCCAGATGTGCTGTGACAGATCCAGATGTGATGTGACATATCCAGATGTGATGTGAGAGATGCAGATGTGCTGTGACAGATCCAGATGTGCTGTGACAGATCCAGATGTGCTGTGACAGATCCAGGTGTGTTGTGAGAGATGCAGATGTGCTGTGGCAGAACCAGATGTGCTGTGGCAGAACCAGATGTGCTGTGAGAAATCCAGATGTGCTGTGAGAAATCCAGATTTGTTGTGACAGATCCATATGTGTTGTGAGAGATCCGGATGTGCTGTGACAGATCAAGATGTGCTGTGACAGATCCAGATGCGTTGTGAGAGATGCAGATGTGCTGTGAGAAATCCATATGTGCTGTGACAGATCCATATGTGCTGTGAGAGATCCAGATGTGCTGTGACAGGTCGAGCTGTGCTGTGACAGATCCAGAAGTGCTGTGAGAAATCCAGATGTGCTGTGACAGATCGAGATGTGTTGTGACAGATTCAGATGTGCTGTGAGAGATCTAGATGTGCTGTGACAGATCCAGATGTGATGTGACAGATCCAGATATGATGTGACAGATCCAGATGTGTTGTGAGAGATGCAGATGTGCTGTGAGAAATACAGATGTGCTCTGACAGATCCAGATGTGCTGTGACATATCCAGATGTGCTGTGACAGATCCAGGTGTTTTGTGAGAGATGCAGATGTGCTGTGAGAAATCCAGATGTGCTGTGGCAGAACCAGATGTGCTGTGAGAAATCCAGATGTGCTGTGAGAGATCCAGATTTGTTGTGACAGATCCATATGTGTTGTGAGAGATCCGGATGTGCTGCGACAGATCAAGATGTGCTGTGACAGATCCAGATGTGTTGTGAGAGATGCAGATGTGCTGTGAGAAATTCATATGTGCTGTGACAGATCCAGCAGATGGGCTGTGAGAGATCCAGATGTGCTGTGAAAGATCAAGATGTGCTGTGACAGATCCAGAAGTGCTGTGAGAAATCCAGATGTGCTGTGACAGATCCAGATGTGTTGTGGCAGATCCAGATGTGCTGTGACCGATCCAGATGTGCTGTGAAAAATCCAGATTTGCTTTGAGAAATCCAGATGTGCTGTGACAGATCCAGATGTGTTGTGACAGATCCAGATGTGTTGTTACAGATCCAGGTGTGCTGTGACAGATCCAGATGTGATGTGAGAAATCCGGATGTGCTGTGACATAACCAGATGTGCTGTGATAAATCCAGATGTGCTGTGACAGATCCTGATGTGCTGCGAGAAAAATGGATTTTTGTAAGATCTTACCGTAAAATCATTTTCTCTTAAGCTCATTGACAGACGTAGTTCTCCTTGATTAATATCAACTCGGGTTATACTGCCCTCTACAGGAGTAGGACTAGACAGGAAAGAAAATGTTCTGGCCACACCTTAGGGGCAGTCCCAGAGGGTATATCCTCTCACTTCCTGCTACAGGATATCAGTTATGTCACAAAGCAGTGTCAGAGAATTTAACCCAACCCAACTTAAAAACAGAGGGGCGGGTACTACGTCTGTCAATGAGCTTAAGAGAAAAGGATTTTACGGTAAGATCTTACAAAAATCCATTTTTCTCTGTCGCTCATTGACAGACGTAGTCCTCCTTGATTAATATCAACTCGGGACGTCCCAAAGCAGTGCCACAAATGAGGGGTGGGATAAAAATCAAAATCCAATCTAGAAGGCCCAACCGGTGCCAACTAGAAGTTTTAAAGGCTCATCAATCAAAAGATGAGACTCTACTGAAATTCCAATGGAAAAAACCCTCGAGGTAGACCACCGGTCTCCTCAAATTGCGGCCTGCAAAACCTTGCGGCCAAAAGAGGCATCTGACGATGTCATCACATCAACTTTATAAAATTTTGTAAAGGTATGCACCGACGACCAGGTAGCCGCCTTGCAAACCTGGACCACTGACGCCTGATGGCGGTAGGCCCAGGAAGTACTGAGCGCTTGAGTGGAGTGCGCCTTAACAGGGAACGGAGGATTCCGACCCTTAATAGAATAAGCCTGTAACACCGTCTGTCTAATCCATTTGGAGATAGTCGCGGCAGATGCAGGCAACCCCTTTCTGGGGCCATCCGTGATCACAAAAAGTGAATCTGTTTTACGGAACGATTCCGTAGTCTTCAGGTATACCCTGATTGCCCGAACTACATCCAAGGAATGCAACGCACATTCCCGAGGATGACTGGGCTTAGGACACAAGGAAGGTAGCACAATATCTTTATTCAGATGAAAATCTGAAACCACCTTAGGAAGAAAGGATGGCTTCGGATGAAGAACTACCTTATCCCTATGAACCACTAGATAATCTAGACATGGGGGAACCTGTAATATGGTTTTGAAGACCCTACGCGTTTCAATGACACTCTTCTTCAGGGGTCTCTTTAGACCTTGGTCCCAATTGACTGTTTATAACTATTTTACTGTTCTACAAAGATAGAAACAAAAATTGTTAATTTTATATCATGGTACAAATTCTGGTTATATATCATTTATTTTCATTATATATTATTCAACATATTTCACCATACACATACCATGTCTTTTTTGTCATTCGATCTGCAAAGAGTCGTCTTTGAAAACTTGATCGTTTTGGCGTTCTCCAGAATCACCTGCTGGGAGATATGTGCGGGGGTTGTACTGGAGATTCAAATCACTCCTACTCAATCCAAAGGGAAAGAGAGAAATGGGTGAATCAATACTGGATTGGGAGGCGAGATAAGGACAAAAACGCAGGACAGAACACCAAATCGCTACATGGGGTCCATACCCGAGACACACCAGCTCATCAAATCCGTCATTCTGAAACAATTACATTAGAAAATATATATATTATGATCTTGTTTGTTGGTGAAGTGATTGCTTAATTAAGAAATAATGATGTGAGAAAAATATATCTCTTAGCATATTGATGTTTAAAACAGGTTTCTGGGATTTTTGATTTACATATCTCTATATATTGGGTGGTCACCTAGGCAATATGTCTAGGAAATAAGTTTGAAAAAAGTCCTAGATAGATATAGTCTCACATGGTATATATTATTCCCTTTTCAAAAGAAATCTGTACATTCAAAAGAAAACCCACCTTATGATAGTGTATTTAGCAAAAAAGGAGGCTTTGGAGGGGAGGACGGATCAAAAAATCACACTTGCAAAATGTTTTCAATAGCCATATGGTTTCCAGAGAAACAAAGGAACCATCTATTTGGAAATATAAAAATGTATATGTCAACAGATATATATGTATTTATTCAAAAAAACCCAAAAGAATGAGTGAATGATCTTAGTCTGTATTTCTAGAGAAGAAATCAGACTAAAAAGTGTAGACATCTATTAATATCTTCAATAGTTTGTATGTTTCCTAATTACCTTTTACAGCTTGTCAGGCCGATTGCAGAGTGTGTGTCCCTCTCCTCCTGTGAATTGAGAACGCCTAAGTGTTTGTGGGAGGAATGTCTTTTTATCTAGGCTCAAAATTGATTTGACTGATCTGAGGCAGGTGTGTGTGTCAAGGGAGGGCCCCCTGAGGGGGCGGTGCGGAGGGCGGCCCCGCGGGATGCCAACCAGTCAGGGGCAGCCGCCGCGATACGTCAGAGCAAGCTCCGACCGTCGCCACGGCAACCCCGCCGTCAACAAACCCGGGACCACGATCCGCATCGCTCCCCCACCGACGCACGAAAGGGGGGACAGGGCGGTCGGTTTGACCATCCCGACCCGCACAGCCATCCATCTCCAAGGGCATAGATTGCCAGAGATCGGATGGCCTACGTGCGCCGGGCAGCGACTATGGCACCGCCCATTCAGAGATCGTCCCATCCCGGCTCCTTCCAGGGGCGGATGTGACGTCACACATTAGTGTGGCTTACCAGATCTCCTCGCATACAAGTCCCAGAATGCCTCTGGGAAGCCTGACGATCCATTATACCAAATGGTAAACTTAAAAGCAAGAGGAGAAAAAGGAAGATATAAATAATAACTTATATTGGACATACTATATTACATACACTCTATAATGTATCCAAATAATGCTTTAGATTCATTGATGTTTACCATTACTGTTAATCATACAGAACAAAAAGAATGTACTATCGCATAATACATTTTAGCAGATTCTTTATCATACATTCACATATATTGTTGATAATAATACAGCATCAATTAGAGAAGATTACTTTATATAATAGCATTTTTGATTTTATTTAGCCTGTCATATCTTGAGCCGTGATGTCACTGATGTTTCAAGTGGTATTTATTTACCATTTTTTAAAAGTAAATATACCATGTAAATTTAGTGAATTAAGATAGATAGGAATATGAGATATATAAAATCATTTTATTCCCCAGTAAATACCTGAATTCCTAATGTAAGAATAACTCTCAAAGCTTAATATAGAAGAAGAAACGTATCCAACCAGCCATAAAAAAGTATATACTCTTAAGGTGGCTGTGGTTAATGATATGTATCAAATGTTTCGAACGTGACAGCATAGCTCAGATTTTTAGGCATAAAAAAAAAAAAAAAGGGGGAACAAGAGAGATAGATAAAAAGAGAGGAATAGAGACCTGATGCAAAGTTTTTTGTTTTAAGTCATTTTCCACTCAGATTTTCCCGATACAAACCCCTCCAGGAAGGGTTTGTATGAGATCATCTCGTTCAAGCCTGGAGGTGTGGTGGCTTGGAGTCTGAAAATCCATTTTTGTTCTTTTTGAAGCAGGATTTTATTCCAGTCTCCACCTCGAATACCTATATGGACCCTGTCTAGGATGATGAAGGAGATTTTAGGAAATCTCCCATCATGCATCTGGATGACATGTCTGCCTAGGGGCAAGTCTGGATTTTTTGTCTTCATTGAGTGGATATGTTTATATGCCCTCTGCCAAAATTCTAATTTGGTTTTTCCTATATAGAAGGAGGGGCATTCACATTTGAGCATATAAACTACCCCTTGGGTCTTACAGTTTGCAAAGTGGTATGGACGGTATAGCTCTCCATTCGGCAATTTAATACCCTTTCTCACGTTCATGAATTGACAATATTGGCATCCCCCACATTTAAAAGTGCCTTGGTATTTACATGGATCCCTTGAGGGTCCAGTTTTGAATTCACTAGCAACAAGCTTGTCTTCTAAGGATGTTGCGCGTTTAAAAGTGAAATGTGGTTTATCAGAGACAAATTGATTGATGTTTGAATCCATTTTTAGGAGGTGCCAATATTTTTCTATGACACGTTGAACATCCCCTTGCTGATTAGAGAAACGCGTAATGATGCGAGGAGCATCACCTATCTCTTTTTTTGTCCGTGTTTTAAAAAGAAGTTCATGCCTATTTTTTTCATTGGCTTTGTGGAAAGCTTTTTTCAAACAAGACTTGGAGTATCCTCGATCTGAAAGTCTCTTTCTCAGATCATCAGCTTCTTTTTTGTAGTCCTGTTCGCGCGAGCAATTTCTCCTGATTCTTAAATATTGACTGAAAGGTATGGAATTTATAAGTGATTTTGGATGGAAGCTGCTAGCATGTAATATGCAGTTCCCTGCCGTTGGCTTTCTATATAAATTACTTCTTATAAAGCCCTCTGAATCCTTATATAATTGGATATCTAGGAAGGTAATTACATCTAGATCCCAATTTGCAGTAAATTTTAAATTGAATGTATTATTATTCAGTTTTTTGAGGAACTGGTCAAGCTCAGACAGGCTACCGTCCCAGACCATTAGGACGTCATTGATATATCTTAGCCATATTATGGCATGTTCCATACCGTCACCTCCAGTATCCCCCCTGTACAGGGAGCGTTCCCACTCCCCCAGGTACAGGTTTGCGTACAACGGGGCACAGCCTGTCCCCATCGCAACGCCCTGTACCTGGAGGTAGTGGGAACCATTGAAGGTGAAAAAATTGTGGTGCAGTATGAAGCTAAGAGAATCCAAGAGAAAATTGTTTAAAGGCCAATCATATCGGCAATTCTGTGACAATATGTGTTGAATACAGGCCAGGCCTTTATCGTGGGGGATGGAACTGTATAGGGCCTCGACATCGATAGCCACCAGGTATGTATGTAGGGGAACTTGTATTCCCTCTACGTTTTGAAGCAAATGAATGGTGTCTTTTACATAACTTGGTAAACCTATAACATATGGACGTAAAAAATTATCTATAAATTGGCTCAGATTTTCAGTTAGTGAGCCATTTCCCGATATTATTGGGCGTCCTGTTGGTTGCGATAGGCTTTTATGCAATTTCGGAAGAGCGTAGAACGTCGGAGTGCGTGGTATTTTAGTACGTATAAATTCCCAATCGTTCTTATTAAGAACATTGTTAGTTCGGGCAGTATCGACTAGATGGTAGAATTCAATGCAAAAATTATTAATTTTTGATGCTGTTATTGGTTTATACCATTCTGTGTTGTGTAGAATTCTCATACACATGCTGACATAAATTTCCTTGTCCATTAGGACAATATTACCGCCTTTGTCTGATTGTTTTATGACAAGGTCGGTATTGTCAGATAGATTCCGTAATGCTCTACGTTCTTCTCGTGATAAATTGCCCGTGGATTTTTTTGGTTTAATCTTTTTTATTTCATTAGTGGTGAAATTGATAAAAGCTTGAACATTAGGGTTAGTATTAAGTGCCGGAAAAAAATCTGATTTCTTTTTGTTTTTACCGGTGGCTATCGATGTCGAGGGATCCCTATTTTTTATGCCCTCACCCACTAGAAGATCTTCTAGATTAATTTGATCAATTAGATCAGGAGGGTCATTTTCCTCGAGGAGGCTAACTAGGGTATTTACTGCCTCTTCTTCTTTTTTCTCTAGCTGTGTGCTTGGCTCTAAACTTTTTTTGTTATACATTTGTTTTAAAATTAATTTTCTGGCAAAAAGTTGAAGGTCCTTGATGACCTCGAAATTATCTATATCTTCATTTGGACAAAAACTTAATCCTCGCATCAGAACGCGCCTCTCCACATCGTTCAAAGGGTAACTAGACAAATTTACAATATTTAAAGTAGAACTCGTATCTTTTTTATCGACAAGTTGTGTTAGCTGGGTAGCAGGGGGTCCACAGTAGGACGAGAAAAACAAGGAAGAGAGGTAGACATTAATTCAGAAGTGTTGCCTTCATGAATGGAAGGCGTATTGAAATTGTGAGGAGTGAGTGTGTCGTTTTGAGAAGGGGGTGGAAGAGATATAGAAGAAGAAGCTAAACCACCAGTAGTATTACCTGTCACCAGTGAGGTTTTTAAAGGCGGGGGTGCATGTGTTGCTTTTTCAGTGACTCGTTTTTTGTATTGATTTTCATGTGAGCCCTCTTCCTGAGAGCTACGTTTCTTTTTTCCTCCGTGCTTTATGCGTGTGGGAAGATCAGACCTATTATAAAGAGAAGAAGTTGAAGATGCATCAGATAGAGAAGAATAGTCTTCCTGTTTTTGAGGACCTCTATTTCTTTGAAATTGTTTTTTAGTTGGATTTTTTATTGTATTCCATGTATATGCTCTTTCATCATTGAAGGCCTTCATATCTCTATGCAGTTTTTTGTCTTTTTTAATTATGATATCTTTATTGTATTTGTCTAGATGTTCGTCGAGTTCTTTTTCAAGTCTTAAGAATGCAGGGTGGGTCTTAAATTTTGAAAGTTGTTCATATATGGTCTCTAATTCCTTCTCAATCTCTTTCATTTTCTTTTTATATTGGCCTGTCAAAAGTGCCATCATGTCCTGAGAGCACTTTAACAGGATTGTTTCCCATTCTTTTTTAAAAGAAGGGTCTGGGTTCTCTAGGGTAGGGAAAATCTGTACTCTTAATCCAAATGGTGCTATATTATTGAGATTATATTGTTCAAATGAGTGTGTATGCCAATAATATGATGACTTTTTCTCCAATAACTTTCTAAGATTGAAAAAAATTGTGTTAATTTCCGAATCTTTTTTCTCTTTGTTTGAGAAGTCAAGGTACGCCTGGGAGACAAAGGTCTCCCAGCCCTTACCTCTATATCTCATCATAGTTTTAAGTAGATATTTGAATATATTGTGAATTAATTACTTATTAGAACCAACAACCACAATTGAAAAGGAAAAACGGGGGTTTTGGGTGTCTTCCACCCGGTTATATAGATAATAAAAGGGAATGTGGGAGTTGGATAGGTTTAAAGCATTGCTGGATCGTTTTAAACCCTCATCCCTTTAGCTAGTTAAAAGCATATATATGGACAAAATCCCCCAGATTGGGACTGTAACGGGTAACGACACAGGAAGGTGTAGAAAAGAAAAATATTTATTTATAATAAACACAATATGTATATATATACAGTAATTGGCAAAAGGGCCACAATGTTACACAATTGCACAATTTTAAGAAAAACGTTAAAAATTTTGGCGACTCTTTATGTTGTTAGACCCAATGATAATCTAGACATGGGGGAACCTGTAATATGGTTTTGAAGACCCTACGCGTTTCAATGACACTCTTCTTCAGGGGTCTCTTTAGACCTTGGTCCCAATTGACTGTTTATAACTATTTTACTGTTCTACAAAGATAGAAACAAAAATTGTTAATTTTATATCATGGTACAAATTCTGGTTATATATCATTTATTTTCATTATATATTATTCAACATATTTCACCATACACATACCATGTCTTTTTTGTCATTCGATCTGCAAAGAGTCGTCTTTGAAAACTTGATCGTTTTGGCGTTCTCCAGAATCACCTGCTGGGAGATATGTGCGGGGGTTGTACTGGAGATTCAAATCACTCCTACTCAATCCAAAGGGAAAGAGAGAAATGGGTGAATCAATACTGGATTGGGAGGCGAGATAAGGACAAAAACGCAGGACAGAACACCAAATCGCTACATGGGGTCCATACCCGAGACACACCAGCTCATCAAATCCGTCATTCTGAAACAATTACATTAGAAAATATATATATTATGATCTTGTTTGTTGGTGAAGTGATTGCTTAATTAAGAAATAATGATATGAGAAAAATATATCTCTTAGCATATTGATGTTTAAAACAGGTTTCTGGGATTTTTGATTTACATATCTCTATATATTGGGTGGTCACCTAGGCAATATGTCTAGGAAATAAGTTTGAAAAAAGTCCTAGATAGATATAGTCTCACATGGTATATATTATTCCCTTTTCAAAAGAAATCTGTACATTCAAAAGAAAACCCACCTTATGATAGTGTATTTAGCAAAAAAGGAGGCTTTGGAGGGGAGGACGGATCAAAAAATCACACTTGCAAAATGTTTTCAATAGCCATATGGTTTCCAGAGAAACAAAGGAACCATCTATTTGGAAATATAAAAATGTATATGTCAACAGATATATATGTATTTATTCAAAAAAAACCAAAAGAATGAGTGAATGATCTTAGTCTGTATTTCTAGAGAAGAAATCAGACTAAAAAGTGTAGACATCTATTAATATCTTCAATAGTTTGTATGTTTCCTAATTACCTTTTACAGCTTGTCAGGCCGATTGCAGAGTGTGTGTCCCTCTCCTCCTGTGAATTGAGAACGCCTAAGTGTTTGTGGGAGGAATGTCTTTTTATCTAGGCTCAAAATTGATTTGACTGATCTGAGACAGGTGTGTGTGTCAAGGGAGGGCCCCCTGAGGGGGCGGTGCGGACCGCCCTGTCCCCCCTTTTGTGCGTCGGTGGGGGAGCGATGCGGATCGTGGTCCCGGGTTTGTTGACGGCGGGGTTGCCGTGGCGACGGTCGGAGCTTGCTCTGACATATCGCGGCGGCTGCCCCTGACTGGTTGGCATCCCGCGGGGCCGCCCTCCGCACTGCCCCCTCAGGGGGCCCTCCCTTGACCCTACCCTAGAGACCCAGACCCTTCTTTTAAAAAAGAATGGGAAACAATCCTGTTAAAGTGCTCTCAGGACATGATGGCACTTTTGACAGGCCAATATAAAAAGAAAATGAAAGAGATTGAGAAGGAATTAGAGACCATATATGAACAACTTTCAAAATTTAAGACCCACCCTGCATTCTTAAGACTTGAAAAAGAACTCGACGAACATCTAGACAAATACAATAAAGATATCATAATTAAAAAAGACAAAAAACTGCATAGAGATATGAAGGCCTTCAATGATGAAAGAGCATATACATGGAATACAATAAAAAATCCAACTAAAAAACAATTTCAAAGAAATAGAGGTCCTCAAAAACAGGAAGACTATTCTTCTCTATCTGATGCATCTTCAACTTCTTCTCTTTATAATAGGTCTGATCTTCCCACACGCATAAAGCACGGAGGAAAAAAAGAAACGTAGCTCTCAGGAAGAGGGCTCACATGAAAATCAATACAAAAAACGAGTCACTGAAAAAGCAACACATGCACCCCCGCCTTTAAAAACCTCACTGGTGACAGGTAATACTACTGGTGGTTTAGCTTCTTCTTCTATATCTCTTCCACCCCCTTCTCGAAACGACACACTCACTCCTCACAATTTCAATACGCCTTCCATTCATGAAGGCAACACTTCTGAATTAATGTCTACCTCTCTTCCTTGTTTTTCTCGTCCTACTGTGGACCCCCTGCTACCCAGCTAACACAACTTGTCGATAAAAAAGATACGAGTTCTACTTTAAATATTGTAAATTTGTCTAGTTACCCTTTGAACGATGTGGAGAGGCGCGTTCTGATGCGAGGATTAAGTTTTTGTCCAAATGAAGATATAGATAATTTCGAGGTCATCAAGGACCTTCAACTTTTTGCCAGAAAATTAATTTTAAAACAAATGTATAACAAAAAAAGTTTAGAGCCAAGCACACAGCTAGAGAAAAAAGAAGAAGAGGCAGTAAATACCCTAGTTAGCCTCCTCGAGGAAAATGACCCTCCTGATCTAATTGATCAAATTAATCTAGAAGATCTTCTAGTGGGTGAGGGCATAAAAAATAGGGATCCCTCGACATCGATAGCCACCGGTAAAAACAAAAAGAAATCAGATTTTTTTCCGGCACTTAATACTAACCCTAATGTTCAAGCTTTTATCAATTTCACCACTAATGAAATAAAAAAGATTAAACCAAAAAAATCCACGGGCAATTTATCACGAGAAGAACGTAGAGCATTACGGAATCTATCTGACAATACCGACCTTGTCATAAAACAATCAGACAAAGGCGGTAATATTGTCCTAATGGACAAGGAAATTTATGTCAGCATGTGTATGAGAATTCTAAACAACACAGAATGGTATAAACCAATAACAGCATCAAAAATTAAAAATTTTTGCATTGAATTCTACCATCTAGTCGATACTGCCCGAACTAACAATGTTCTTAATAAGAACGATTGGGAATTTATACGTACTAAAATACCACGCACTCCGACGTTCTACGCTCTTCCGAAATTGCATAAAAGCCTATCGCAACCAACAGGACGCCCAATAATATCGGGTAATGGCTCACTAACTGAAAATCTGAGCCAATTTATAGATAATTTTTTACGTCCATATGTTATAGGTTTACCAAGTTATGTAAAAGACACCATTCATTTGCTTCAAAACGTAGAGGGAATACAAGTTCCCCTACATACATACCTGGTGGCTATCGATGTCGAGGCCCTATACAGTTCCATCCCCCACGATAAAGGCCTGGCCTGTATTCAACACATATTGTCACAGAATTGCCGATATGATTGGCCTTTAAACAATTTTCTCTTGGATTCTCTTAGCTTCATACTGCACCACAATTTTTTCACCTTCAATGGTTCCCACTACCTCCAGGTACAGGGCGTTGCGATGGGGACAGGCTGTGCCCCGTTGTACGCAAACCTGTACCTGGGGGAGTGGGAACGCTCCCTGTACAGGGGGGATACTGGAGGTGACGGTATGGAACATGCCATAATATGGCTAAGATATATCAATGACGTCCTAATGGTCTGGGACGGTAGCCTGTCTGAGCTTGACCAGTTCCTCAAAAAACTGAATAATAATACATTCAATTTAAAATTTACTGCAAATTGGGATCTAGATGTAATTACCTTCCTAGATATCCAATTATATAAGGATTCAGAGGGCTTTATAAGAAGTAATTTATATAGAAAGCCAACGGCAGGGAACTGCATATTACATGCTAGCAGCTTCCATCCAAAATCACTTATAAATTCCATACCTTTCAGTCAATATTTAAGAATCAGGAGAAATTGCTCGCGCGAACAGGACTACAAAAAAGAAGCTGATGATCTGAGAAAGAGACTTTCAGATCGAGGATACTCCAAGTCTTGTTTGAAAAAAGCTTTCCACAAAGCCAATGAAAAAAATAGGCATGAACTTCTTTTTAAAACACGGACAAAAAAAGAGATAGGTGATGCTCCTCGCATCATTACGCGTTTCTCTAATCAGCAAGGGGATGTTCAACGTGTCATAGAAAAATATTGGCACCTCCTAAAAATGGATTCAAACATCAATCAATTTGTCTCTGATAAACCACATTTCACTTTTAAACGCGCAACATCCTTAAAAGACAAGCTTGTTGCTAGTGAATTCAAAACTGGACCCTCAAGGGATCCATGTAAATACCAAGGCACTTTTAAATGTGGGGGATGCCAATATTGTCAATTCATGAACGTGAGGAAGGGTATTAAATTGCCGAATGGAGAGCTATACCGTCCATACCACTTTGCAAACTGTAAGACCCAAGGGGTAGTTTATATGCTCAAATGTGAATGCCCCTCCTTCTATATAGGAAAAACCAAATTAGAATTTTGGCAGAGGGCATATAAACATATCCACTCAATGAAGACAAAAAATCCGGACTTGCCCCTAGGCAGACATGTCATCCAGATGCATGATGGGAGATTTCCTAAAATCTCCTTCATCATCCTAGACAGGGTCCATATAGGTATTCGAGGTGGAGACTGGAATAAAATCCTGCTTCAAAAAGAACAAAAATGGATTTTCAGACTCCAAGCCACCACACCTCCAGGCTTGAACGAGATGATCTCATACAAACCCTTCCTGGAGGGGTTTGTATCGGGAAAATCTGAGTGGAAAATGACTTAAAACAAAAAACTTTGCATCAGGTCTCTATTCCTCTCTTTTTATCTATCTCTCTTGTTCCCCCTTTTTTTTTTTTTTATGCCTAAAAATCTGAGCTATGCTGTCACGTTCGAAACATTTGATACATATCATTAACCACAGCCACCTTAAGAGTATATACTTTTTTATGGCTGGTTGGATACGTTTCTTCTTCTATATTAAGCTTTGAGAGTTATTCTTACATTAGGAATTCAGGTATTTACTGGGGAATAAAATGATTTTATATATCTCATATTCCTATCTATCTTAATTCACTAAATTTACATGGTATATTTACTTTTAAAAAATGGTAAATAAATACCACTTGAAACATCAGTGACATCACGGCTCAAGATATGACAGGCTAAATAAAATCAAAAATGCTATTATATAAAGTAATCTTCTCTAATTGATGCTGTATTATTATCAACAATATATGTGAATGTATGATAAAGAATCTGCTAAAATGTATTATGCGATAGTACATTCTTTTTGTTCTGTATGATTAACAGTAATGGTAAACATCAATGAATCTAAAGCATTATTTGGATACATTATAGAGTGTATGTAATATAGTATGTCCAATATATGTTATTATTTATATCTTCCTTTTTCTCCTCTTGCTTTTAAGTTTACCATTTGGTATAATGGATCGTCAGGCTTCCCAGAGGCATTCTGGGACTTGTATGCGAGGAGATCTGGTAAGCCACACTAATGTGTGACGTCACATCCGCCCCTGGAAGGAGCCGGGATGGGACGATCTCTGAATGGGCGGTGCCATAGTCGCTGCCCGGCGCACGTAGGCCATCCGATCTCTGGCAATCTATGCCCTTGGAGATGGATGGCTGTGCGGGTCCGGATGGTCAAACCGACCGCCCTGTCCCCCCTTTCGTGCGTCGGTGGGGGAGCGATGCGGATCGTGGTCCCGGGTTTGTTGACGGCGGGGTTGCCGTGGCGACGGTCGGAGCTTGCTCTGACGTATCGCGGCGGCTGCCCCTGACTGGTTGGCATCCCGCGGGGCCGCCCTCCGCACCGCCCCCTCAGGGGGCCCTCCCTTGACACACACATCTGCCTCAGATCAGTCAAATCAATTTTGAGCCTAGATAAAAAGACATTCCTCCCACAAACACTTAGGCGTTCTCAATTCACAGGAGGAGAGGGACACACACTCTGCAATCGGCCTGACAAGCTGTAAAAGGTAATTAGGAAACATACAAACTATTGAAGATATTAATAGATGTCTACACTTTTTAGTCTGATTTCTTCTGTAGAAATACAGACTAAGATCATTCACTCATTCTTTTGGGTTTTTTTGAATAAATACATATATATCTGTTGACATATACATTTTTATATTTCCAAATAGATGGTTCCTTTGTTTCTCTGGAAACCATATGGCTATTGAAAACATTTTGCAAGTGTGATTTTTTGATCCGTCCTCCCCTCCAAAGCCTCCTTTTTTGCTAAATACACTATCATAAGGTGGGTTTTCTTTTGAATGTACAGATTTCTTTTGAAAAGGGAATAATATATACCATGTGAGACTATATCTATCTAGGACTTTTTTCAAACTTATTTCCTAGACATATTGCCTAGGTGACCACCCAATATATAGAGATATGTAAATCAAAAATCCCAGAAACCTGTTTTAAACATCAATATGCTAAGAGATATATTTTTCTCATATCATTATTTCTTAATTAAGCAATCACTTCACCAACAAACAAGATCATAATATATATATTTTCTAATGTAATTGTTTCAGAATGACGGATTTGATGAGCTGGTGTGTCTCGGGTATGGACCCCATTTGGCGATTTGGTGTTCTGTCCTGCGTTTTTGTCCTTATCTCGCCTCCCAATCCAGTATTGATTCACCCATTTCTCTCTTTCCCTTTGGATTGAGTAGGAGTGATTTGAATCTCCAGTACAACCCCCGCACATATCTCCCAGCAGGTGATTCTGGAGAACGCCAAAACGATCAAGTTTTCAAAGACGACTCTTTGCAGATCGAATGACAAAAAAGACATGGTATGTGTATGGTGAAATATGTTGAATAATATATAATGAAAATAAATGATATATAACCAGAATTTGTACCATGATATAAAATTAACAATTTTTGTTTCTATCTTTGTAGAACAGTAAAATAGCTATAAACAGTCAATTGGGACCAAGGTCTAAAGAGACCCCTGAAGAAGAGTGTCATTGAAACGCGTAGGGTCTTCAAAACCATATTACAGGTTCCCCCATGTCTAGATTATCATTGGGTCTAACAACATAAAGAGTCGCCAAAATTTTTAACGTTTTTCTTAAAATTGTGCAATTGTGTAACATTGTGGCCCTTTTGCCAATTACTGTATATATACATATTGTGTTTATTATAAATAAATATTTTTCTTTTCTACACCTTCCTGTGTCGTTACCCGTTACAGTCCCAATCTGGGGGATTTTGTCCATATATATGCTTTTAACTAGCTAAAGGGATGAGGGTTTAAAACGATCCAGCAATGCTTTAAACCTATCCAACTCCCACATTCCATGATAATGCAGCCAGTTCTGACACCTTGCGTGCAGAAGTGATAGCCACCAAGAAGGCCACCTTCTGGGATAATGTAAGCAAGGGAATCTCCCTGATATTTTGAAAGGGAGGTTTCTGAAGAACCGACAACACCAAATTAAGATCCCAGGGTGGTAAGGGCGCGCGCACTGGCAGAGCCAAGTGCTGCACCCCCTGGATGAAATTCTGCACCAAGGAATGAGTAGCCAGCGGCTTCTGGAAGAAGATTGCTAACGCTGAAACCTGACCCTTGATAGTGCTCAAGGATAGTTTCTGCTTAACCCCCTTTTGCAGAAAAAAACAAGATTCGGGTCACCGAATAGGTACGTGGGGGAAAAACTCCAACAATTCACACCACGCAATATAAGCCTTCCATGTGCGATAATAGACTTTGCTGGAAGTCGCTTTCCTTGCTTTAATTAGAGTAGGAATAACTGAAGCTGACAATCCTCTGTCCTTCAGTACCTGGGTCTCAATGGCCAGGTCGTTAAAGCCAGCGACTGTAAAGCACGATGGAAGATCGATCCTTGAGACCACAGATCCTCTCTGAGAGGAAGTCTCCAAGGAGCGTCCGCGACTAGTCTGCCCAAGTCGGCGTACCCGGCTTGACGAGGCCAGCCCGGAATTACCAGGATAACTGGAGTTCCCTCCACCTCTATCCTGCGGAGAAATCTCAGCAGTAACTTGAGAGTGGGGAAGACATACAGTAGCTGATACTGCCCCTACGGGGCGCTCAGCGCGTCTGCTGCGTCCGCTAGAGGATCGCGGGCGCGAGCCCTGTTGAGCCGACCTGCCAACAGATCCATATCCGGGGTGCCCCAATGAAGGGACAGCTGGTGAAATACCTCTGGATGAAGAGACTATTCCTCTTGATCCAGAATCTGACGGCTGAGATAATCTGCCTGTCCACCCCCGGGATAAATATCGCGGAGAGAACTGGAACAACTGTTCCGCCCAATAAAGAATGTTGGCCACTTCTATGGCCGCCAGGGCACTCTTGGTGCCCCTTGGTGATCGACATAAGTAATGACCGTGGCATAGTCCGATTGGATCCGAACCGGGCTGCCCTGGAGCTGCTCGGTCCAGTAAATCAGACAAAGTCTGATCGCTCTCAGTTCCAACACATTTATCGGTAACCTGGAGTTTATCAGAAGAAATGACTTCCCCTGGCTGAGCATCGGAGACCGAAGCCACCAGACCAGAGCCTCCCTGGTCCGCTCGCTCAGTCGGATCCGATTGTCCAGGGAATCGGGATTCTGATTCTATATGAGAAGAATCTCC
This sequence comes from Pelophylax lessonae, assembly GCF_965119305.1. Taxonomy (NCBI): domain Eukaryota; kingdom Metazoa; phylum Chordata; class Amphibia; order Anura; family Ranidae; genus Pelophylax; species Pelophylax lessonae. Next base: position 533,007,777 of record NC_138772.1, on the reverse strand, counting down.
TCTTGGAAAATTCGGGTATGAGACTGGGCAAACGGTACTGCCTCTAAGGAGGCGACCATCAGTTCCAGCCAGTTGACGGACAGCAACATCCGAATCATTGACTGAATCTTCTGGAGTTTCTCCGCATGGAGAAACACTCTTGCCAAGGATGTATCCAAAATTAGGCCCAGATAGTTCAGTGTCCTGGTGGGAACCAGCCTGTGAAGATAGGGATATGAAGATAGGCATCCTAAATGTCTATGGACGCCAGGAAATCCCCCTGATGCAGGGAGGCCACCACTGTACGGAAGGACTCCATCTCTCCCAAGACCAGAATTGGACGCACCTAGCCCTTTTTCCTGGGCATTGTGAACAGGTTCGACTAGAACCCCTGAAACTGTCCAAGGAATGGGAACTACCACTCCCTGTTGCATCAAGCTGTCCCCCGCAAAGCTTTTTAAGTGACCCGGGGATGTCGAATATTGGAAGGGAAGAATCGCACCGGTGGAAGTGATCGAAACTCGATCTTGTATCCCGACCGTATGACCTCGCGAACCCCTTTATCCGGGATTCTGGAAAGCCATGGATCCGGAAACCGGTGAAGACGTCCCACCCACCCTAGAGATGGGTGGGGGCCCATTCTGTCAATCCAACGGGATAACAGTGGCTTTATTTAGTCTGGAAATCGGTGAGTCCACTATTGGTGGTACCGTCCATCTTATAATGAGGGATACCTCAAACTGATAGCGCCTAGCAATGCGTTTGGAAATAGCAGGGGTACGTTTTCGGACGACCCCATTTGGGCAAGGGAAACCCTTCGCCATTTTGGTAGGCTTGCTAGTACCAAAAAAGGAATATCAGTCTCAGCTACCTCTGCCGGTGTAATCTCAAGATTTAAGGTTTCCCGGACAGACACAACTAGTGCCTCCACCAACGCTTCTTGTGCTATGGCGGAGGCAGAAGCGTCCTCCTCACTGTCTGAGGAGACAGTTCCTGAGACAAGAACCCCAGAAAAGGGGCTGCAATAACCAGCTCAGAATCCGTATCTGAAGTATCAGATGAAATAGGGGTAGGCGGGGGTCGCTTTTCTTGACCCCCGTCCCTGACAGGCTACCTCCACCCGGGATACCAAAGACTCCAAACTGCTGATAATGCATCATCACAAGTGGGGTACTGGAGGGTCCTGCGGCCACCTCGAGGGGATCAGGTGGGGATACATGTGTGGCAGGGTTCATGATTAACAAGACACTTGCCAGCAAACACAAAAAATTAATTGCAATTTTTTTTTTACTTAGTCCCCCAGCGCAATAGCGCCCCTCAGTGTACCTGCTTGGACCCCTCAGAGAGAGAGAGACCCCAAGGCTCACCTGATGCACAGAAGTTTCTTATCAACCTGCTTCCAGCACTGTCTGTTACAGACAGGAAGTCTTTGGCTTGCTTTCCCGGGCCAAGGAGGCGGCTCTGCCCCTTCACACGCCTTCCGGCACCTCCCAATTACTCCTCGAGGTGTTTGGTCACCTCAAACATGGCCGCCCCCATGCTGGAGACACGAGGCTACGCCTAATATGGCGGCCTCATGCGATCTGCAGGAAAATGGCGGCGGCCTGTGGAGGATAGCGGCGGCTTGAGCAAAGTAGCAGCCGCCTGTGGGAGGTGTGCACTCGGCCTGTGCGGCCTGCGGGAGTAGGCGCTCGGCCTGCGGAAGTGTGCGCTCGGCCTATGCGGCCTGCGGGAGTGTGCGCTCGGCCTGTGCGGCCTGCGGGAGGTGTCCTCGGCCTGTGCGGCCTGCGGGAGGTGTCCTCGGCCTGTGCGGCCTGCGGGAGTGTGCGCTCGGCCTGTGCGGCCTGCGGGAGTGTGCGCTCGGCCTGTGCGGCCTGCGGGAGGCTGTGCGGCCTGTGGAAGTGACCGGCTTTCTGGGGGGATGGCGACCTGCGGATGCAGTAACTCAGGCATAGGCATCGGCCTGTATACACACTATGACAGGTAGGATACCTCTATACCTCAATAGTAATGCCTTTTAGTAGTCTGCCACTGACTTCAGTCACCCTTACAGTCATATAGTGACTTTAGATAGTCAGCTCCCAAAACAAGCCTCCTGGTTTCTTATTTCACAAAATCACACTCAAATTGGGGGATCTGTGACCTGTTATAGGATAGAGGGGGGAACCCAGAAACTGAGTGTCCGACCATCCCAGAGAGGGGCCCGCGTCCACCAACAAACCCAACAGGGGGAGAGGGGGAACATTCTACTCACCATACCGTAACCAGGCGGGCGCCAACTCCTGATAGAACCCCTCTCCACCGGGGTGGGGGGGCTGTCGACCAATACGGACGGCGTGACTCAGTTTGCAACCGGTCATTGGCGTCCAGGCGAGACGTTTAACTCGCAGGGTCAGTCTCTGTCCAGTGGGGCTATGTCGCGGCCGACCCAGCGCGGAGCTATGGCCTGCACGCGCTCGTAGGCTGAACTGGGGTGACCACTGGATCTCAACATCCAGCCCGTCGCCCAGTTTCAGCGTACTTGCTTGAAGATCTCACAGGAACACTGGAGAAGAAAAGCTGCCTAAAAAAGTATTTCTAAAAAATCTTGCCAGGACCAAAGATCCCAGCAAGGAACTTAGGTCCTTACTCCTAACTAGACAGAAAAAAACTGATATCCTGTAGCAGGAAGTGAGAGGATATACCCTCTGGGACTGCCCCTAAGGTGTGGCCAGAACGTTTTCTTTCCTGTCTAGTCCTACTCCTGTAGAGGGCAGTATAACCTGAGTTGATATTAATCAAGGAGGACTACGTCTGTCAATGAGCGACAGAGAAATCCAGATTTGCTTTGAGAAATCCAGATGTGCTGTGACAGATCCAGATGTGTTGTGACAGATCCAGATGTGTTGTGACAGATCCAGGTGTGCTGTGACAAATCCAGATGTGCTGTGACAGATCCAGATGTGATGTGAGAAATCCGGATGTGCTGTGACATAACCAGATGTGCTGTGAGAAATCCAGATATGCTGTGAGAGATCCAAATGTGTTGTGACAGGTCCAGATGTGTTGTGAGAAATCCAGATGTGCTGTGGCAGATCCAGATGTGCTGTGACAGATCCAGATGTGCTTTGGCGATCCAGATAGCGACAGATTCTCTTTATGGGGGGGGGGGGCCTTGTGGTGCACAGTGATGTGTAATAATACAGGCAAAAATGTCTCCCTCACTGATTCTAGCTCTCCTCCTCACACAATCCGTATGAGAGGAGAGGAAGCCGGATCAGTACTAACGGCTGTCTATGTTTTGATTTGTGACCAGCTGTGATTGGACACAAATGATCACGTGGTAAATAGCCAGTTTCATTGACTGTTTACCCTGATCGGGGTTGGGCTGTGTCCGAAGGACATGCGATTGCCGCAATGCACGCCCCCGGGGAGCGCATTAGCAACGCTTCCTGCTGGATGTCATATGACGGTCAGTCAGGATAGTTAAACTACTTTGCGGCCGCCATTCTGTTATATGGCGGGTGGGGAGTGGTTAAGCAAAGAGAACTCCAAAGGCCACCAAATGCTCCATACCACAGTCTGCATTTTGTGAATGGGCCATAAAATGCAGGTCATGGTGTGGACAAACATTGCTGCGTACAATGGAGAGCAGGCAGCCATAGAGAATTTCAAACCAAGGTCTGCTTGTTATGAATGGGCCACAAAATGTAGGCCATGGTGTGGATAAATGTTGTAGTGTACAGCAAAAAGCAGGTAGCCATATATCCTCTGCTAAAATAGATCCTTGTCAAAGTTCATGGTACCTGTCAAATTCACAAGAAAACACCAAAGGCCACAATGAGCTCTACGTGGTGGGCTGCATTTTATGAATGGGCAACAAAACGTAGGCCATGGTGTGGCCACATATTGCTGTGTACAGCAGATAGACATATCCATTCATGAGCTCTACACTTTTAATGAATGGCCAACAAAATGTAGGTCATGGTGTGGCCAAATATTGCTGTGTACAGCAGATAGCCATATCCATTCATGAGCTCTACATTTTATGAATGGGCAACAAAATGTAGGCCATGATGTGGCTAAATATTGCTGTGTACAGCAGAAAACCATATCCATTCTGTGTTAATAAAAAAAATAAAAAATCCCTAAATATTTTAGGTAGTCACATGCCTAAAGCAGGATCCCTTTCAATATGCTACAATCTGTGCACGTACTTTCTTTTCTGTAAGTCAGAACTCCTTATCTAAGTCTTCCCTGCAGCTACATCAATATCTACTTTACTGGTATCAGATTTTTTTTTTTTTTTTTTTCCAGCGAAAATTCTAAACCCCTTGGTAATAAACATAAAAAAAGTCTTTCAACATATGAAACGATGACCTAAAAAAAAAAAAAAAACCCAGGAACATTATAAAAGGAATAGGATAAGGCTCGTATACTGATAGCGGTAGATGAACGGCTACATCTATATTTTATAGATTTCACTTATATTCATATTTTATGGCCGTAAAATAAAATGAAGCAGGAATCTGGAAAATGCTTTCAGAACAGTCCCATTAGGAATAGGGCAAATGTTAAGTGATTTATGAATAATAGAAAATTATTTTCAATCACCATTTCAACGAGATTCTCGAAAAATTGTCAGAAAAGTAGCATTACAACTCGAAAGACTGTGATTCATATTTAATACAGACATCCTGTAGACTTCGGCTTCTTTTCTATTTCATTCTACTGATAATATAAAAGAAGGAAAAAAAAATAAAAGTGTTTGCAATTCACCGGAATATTTTGTAGCCAATTAAAGGTAGGATGCGCTATGAATGGAATTCATCACCTTTGAAAGACTAACTGATTGTGGTATAGTCAAAAAGAAGAGAGTATATAGTATACAGGTCTCATTTAAGGCTTAACCTGGTATTTTTTTGATCTGCAGGGGGAAAAAAAAATACATTAACCACTTTAACCACTTAAGCCCTGGAAGATTTTACCCCCATTCCGACCAGGGTTTTTTTTGCGATTCGGCACTGCATGACTTTAACGGACAATTGCGCGGTCGTGCGACGCTGTACCCAAACTAATTTGACTTCCTTTTTTTCCCACAAACAGAGCTTTCTTTTTGTGGTATTTGATCACCTGTGCGATTTTTAGTTTTTGCGCTATAAACAAAAAAAGAGCGTCAATTTTGCAATAATAACAATATTTTTCAAATTTTTTTATATGAAATTCCCAAAAAAAAATGTAAAAATCAAATTTTTTTTACATTTTTGGCCAATTTGTTTTCTGTTTTATGTTTGTTAAAAAAAATCGCAAAAAGTGTATTTTGATTGGTTTGCGCAAAAGTTATCGCGTTTACTAACAAAGGGAAAGATTTTTGTCACTTTTGTTGTTTTTTTTTTAAAGCGTAATGGCGGCGATCTGCGATTTTTTTTGCGGTACTGCGACATTGGGACAGATCGGACCCTTGACTGACATTTTTGACACTTTTGGGGTTACCAGTGATATTTCTACAGTAATCAGTGCTATACATATGCACTGTTACTGTAAAATTACACTGGCAGTGAAGGGGTTAACTTTTTTTGAGAGGGAGGGGCTATGTGTGTCCCTAGGGGCGTGATTCTAACTGTGATTGGCTGTGGCTTGAGCTGTAGGAACAGTGATCAACGGTCCTACATAGTAGAACCGTATGATCACTGTTTCTACACAGGGGAGAATGACAGGCGGCTTGTTTACATCAGCCGCCTGACTTTCTCCCTCTGCACCGACGATCGCCGAGTGACTGGCGGACATCGGGTCCGCCGGTCACACGCGCGGGGGGACACGTGACCACGCGGGAGCGCGCCTCCGGGGGCGCGCGCTCGCTCCCTAGACCCTCACAGGCTAGCGACATAGATCTACGTCACTCTGCCTGTGAGGGGCTGACTGCCGCAGTAAATAGTCATGCGACAGTCAGCAAGTGGTTAAAGGACAATTGCACGGTCGTGCGACGCTGTACCCAAAAGAAATTTACTTTATGTATTCACTTAATATAATTGACTTTATTTATTGATTCATTTACACATACAGTATTATATTTGTTTGAGCGCGGTATTATATATTACTATATAAGCCTATCATAAACAATTTATTGTTGACTTGCAATGTGCATTTGCTAGAAAGGATTTGCCCCCTTAATGACCAGGCCCTATTTTGGGATTCGGCTCTGCATTACTTTAACGGACAATTGCTCGGTCGTGCAAAACTGTACTTAAACAAAATTTACATAATTGTTTTCCCCACAAACAGAGCTTTCTTTTGGTGGTATTTGATCACCTGTGCGATTTTTATTTTTTGAGCTATTAACAAAAAAAGAGCGACGATTTTGAAAAAAAAAAAAAAAAACAATATTTTTCACTTTCTGATATATAACATTCCCAAAAAAAAAAAATTAAAAATCAAAATGTTTTAACATTTTAGGCCAATTTGTTTTCTGCTACATATTTTTGGTAAAAAAAAAATTGCGATAAACGTATTTTTATTGGTTTTAAAAAATGATCGCGTCTACTAATTATGGAAAAGATTTATGTCATTTTTATTTATTTATTTTTTTCTTTTTACACTAGTAATGGCGGCAATGTGCGATTTTTTGCAGGACTGTGACATTGCGGTGGACAGATCGGACCCCTAACTGACATTTTTGACACTTTGGGGGGACCAGTGACATTACTACAGTAATCAGTGCTAAAAAATATGCACTGTTACTGTAATAATGACACTGGCAGGGAAGGGGTTAACACTGTGGGTGATTAAGGGGTTAAGAGTGAGCCTAGGGGAGTGAGTCTAACTGTGGGGGGGTGTGGCTTGTTAAATGATCATAGAGACATGTGATTCTATATAGAAGGATCACAGGAGCTCTGTGATCATCCCAGGGAGAAGAACGGTCAGCTGTGTTTACAACAGCCGACCGTCCTTCTCTTTCAGTGGGGAACGATCGTGGGTGTCAGGCGGCCATCGGAGCCACCTGACACACATAAGCTTCCCTGCTGACAATCAGGGGCGGGAGTGCGCCCCCTAGCTGCCCCAAGCAAGCAACATAGATCTACGTCATTTTGCCTGTACGAGCCAGCCTGCGGCAGTAAATATACAGTAAGTGGTCCGGAAGTGGTTATTCACCTAAGGACCGAGCCCATTTTTGACACATGTTGTTCAAGTTAAAATCAGTATTTTTTGCTAGAAAATTACTTAGAAACCCCAAACATTATATATCTATATATATATATATATATATATATATATATATATATATATATATATATATATATATATATATATACATATATATATATATATTTTTTTTAGTAAACACTCTGGAGAATAAAATGGCGGTCATTGCAATATTTTTTGTGGTGCGGTATTTGCGCAGCGGCCTTTAAACGCCATTTTATTTTTTTTTAATTACATTTCACTGCATTTAAAAAAACTAAACAGTACATTTAGCCCATTTGTTTTCCTATATTGTAAAAGATGATGTCACGCCGAGTAAATAGATACCCAACATGTTATGGCTTAAAATTACTTAGAACCCCCAAACATTATATATAATTTTTTTTTAGCAAACACACTGGAGAATAAAATGGCGGTCATTGCAATATTTTTTGTCACGCGGTATTTGCGCAGCTGTCTTTCAAACGTCATTGTTTTGGAAAAATCACATTTCACTGCATTTAAAAAAGACTAACCAGTAAAGTTAGCCCATTTTGTATATTGTGAAAGATGATGTCACACCGAGTAAATAGATACCCAACATGTTATGGCTTAAAATTACTTAGAAACCCCAAACATAATATATAATTTTTTTTTAGCAAACACACTGGAGAATAAAATGGCGGTCATTGCAATGTTTTTTGTCGTGCGGTATTTGCGCAGCTGTCTTTCAAACGCCATTGTTTTGGAAAAATTAAATTTCACTGCATTTAAAAAAAAACTAAACAGAAAGTTAGCCAATTTTTTTTTGTATATTGTGAAAGAATATGTCACGCCAAGTAAATAAATACCCAACATGTTATGGTTTAAAATTACTTAGAACCCCCAAACATTATATATATATATATATATTTTTAGCAAACACTCTGGAGAATAAAATGGCGGTCATTGCAATATTTTTTGTCATGCGGTATTTGCACAGCGGCCTTTAAACACCATTTTATTTTTTTTAAATCACATTTCACTGCATTAAAAAAAAAAAAAAACAGTAAAGTTAGCCCATTTTTTATATTGTGAAAGATGATGTCACGCCGAGTAAATAGATACCCAACATGTTACGGTTTAAAATGACTAACAACCCCAGAACATTTTATATATATTTTTTTAAGCAAACACTCTGGAGAATAAAATGGCGGTCATTGCAATATTTTTTGTCGTGCAGTATTTGCACAGAGGTCTTTCAAGCGCCATTTTTAAAAAAAAAATCACATTTCACTGCATTTAAAAAAAAACTAAACAGTAAAGTTAGCCCATTTTTTTGTATATTGTGAAAGATGATGTCACGCCAAGTAAATAAATACCCAACATGTTATGGTTTAAAATTACTTAGAACCCCCAAACATTATATATATATTTTTTTTTTTTTAGCAAACACTCTGGAGAATAAAATGGCGGTCATTGCAATATTTTTTGTCACGCGGTATTTGCGCAGCGGTCTTTCAAATGCCATTTTTTGGGAAAAATTACATTTCACTGCATTTAAAAAAACGAAACAGTAAAGTTAGCCCATTTTTTATATTGTAAAGGTGGTGTCACGCCAAGTAAATAGATACCCAACATGTTATGGTTTAAAATTACTTAGAACCCTCAAACATTATATATATATTTTTTTAGCAAACACTCTGGAGAATAAAATGATGGTCCAAACACCTGGTGGTTCAGGTAAGGAGATGGGAGCCCCCCCCCCCCGGATTCCATTTTTTCTGCTATGTCTCCTGATGTATCCCGCATAACTTCTGCTATGTCTAGCATTCCCTTGCAAAGTGATTTTCCTTTACCAGCAGTGCGAATCTCAAGGGATGGATTAATAGAGGGTTTTCCACAGAGATGTATAGTAACGAAGTAGAACTACTTAAGTACTGTACTTAAGTACCGAAATGCGGTATCTGTACTTTCCTAGAGTAGAATTTTTTTCTCCTACTTCTACTTTTACTTCACTACATTTTTTCTATGATTTCGATACTTCTACTCCGATATTTTTTTTTTGTGCTGCATAGTTACTCGTTACTTTAAAAAAAATTACCACTGCCAGAACAGTAGATGGCAGGTTGCATAAAGCTTAAAAAAATGTGTATAATGTCATTTGTAAATCAGCGCATACGAAATATACCAAATCTTTCCAATAAAAAGAAAATATGAAACAAACAAATAAATGGTGCTACAGCACTTAAAGTGCATCAAGAAACTACTAACAAACACAGGTTAATCATTTGAATAAATCATTTGAAATAATAAAAAACAATATGATGTTCAAACTTTTGACTTCTTTCTTTAATAACTACATAACACAGTACTTGTACTTTTACTTTCAGTACTTGAGTAGAAATTTGTTTTCAAAACTACTGGTACTTTTTACTTTTAGTACTTAAGTAGCAAATTTTTTGAAAAAACTACTTGCAATACTTAAGTAAAAAAAATGTTGAATACTTTAGTACTTCTACTTAAGTAACTTTTTCTGCGAGCACTTCCACTTCTACTCAAGTCACTTTTTGATCGAGCACTTGTACTTTTACTCAAGTAGAAATTTCGAGTACTTTATACAAGTCTGGTTTTCCAGCCTCTGATCAAACAATTTCTGAAACTACTATGAAAAGTATGTTACTCTCTCTTAGGAGGACATCGTTCACTGATATTTCTGATATGATTACACCTTTGAACAGCACTGTACAAGTCCATGGGGACAAGATTCTGCATTTGGAAACAAAAATGTCTGATTTATAAGTTGCTCACAATGAGCTTGTGGAATCATATGCAGATCATGACTCAGAAATCCAACTTCTCCAAAACAAGGTGGTGGATTTGGAGGATCGAGCAAGGAGGAACAATATTAAGCTCAGGGGGGTCTCTGAGTCAATCCTCCACAGTGAGTTGACTAGTTTTGTTCAGCGCTACATGAAGGCTCTCATACCTGCCCTTAGTGACATTGAACTCTGTATTGACAGAGCCCACCGTATTCCTAAGCCGTAGTTTTTGCCAGACACGGTATCAAGAGATATATTAGTGCGTGTTCACTATTATCACGTAATAGGGCTTGCAATAAAAAAAACTATTTAGGGGCAAAAAAAGTTGATTGCGGCCCTGTCCGCGTATGTTACAGTGGGATACACCCATTGCATACTGTTGTATTGTGCATTGCAATAAAAAAAAACATTTAGGGGCAAAAACAGTTGATTATGGCCCTGTCTGCGTATGTTACAGTGAGATACACCCATTGCGTACTGTTGTACTGCGCCTTGCAATAAAAAAAAACATTTAGGGGCAAAATAAATTGATTGCGGCCCTGTCCGCGTATGTTACAGTGAGATACACCCATTGCATACTGTTGTATTGCGCCTTGCAATAAAAGAAAAACATTTAGGGGCAAAAAAAGTTGATTGCGGCCCTGTCCGCGTATGTTACAGTGAGATATACCCATTGCATACTGTTGTATTGCGCATTGCAATAAAAAAAAACATTTAGGGGACAGAAAGATATTAAATTGCGGCTTAGTCTGTATCTATACGTGTGACAAAAAAAAAAACATAAAGCAAAATCTACAATGGAATGGTTCACAAATAAACATACCCAGGTGTTAGAATGGCCAAGTCAAAGTCCAGACCTGAATCCAATCGAGAATCTGTGGAAAGAACTGAAAACTGCTGTTCACAAACGCTCTCCATCCAACCTCACTGAGTTCGAGCTGTTTTGCAAGGAGGAATGGGCAAAAATTTCAGTCTCTCAATGTGCAAAACTGATAGAGACATACCCCAAGCGACTTACAGCTGTAATCGCAGCAAAAGGTGGCGCTAAAAAGTATTAACTTAAGGGGGCTGAATAATTTTGCACGCCCAATTTTTCAGTTTTTTATTTGTTAACAAAATTTGAAATATCCAATAAATTTCGTTCCACTTCATGATTGTGTCCCACTTGTTGTTGATTCTTCACAAAAAATTACAGTTTTATATCTTTATGTTTGAAGCCTAAAATGTGGCAAAAGGTCGCAAAGTTCAAGGGGGCCGAATACTTTCGCAAAGCACTGTATTTTACTGTCTTTCTTGTTATTATTAACGAATTGCATACAAATTACAGCACCACAAGTGATAACTGGTTCTGTATTCTTTAACCACTTGCCGACTGCTCACTCGAGCTCTACTGCGGCAAAGTGGTTCGTTATCGTCCAGTAACGTAGACCTACGTCGCTGGACTCCTCCCGTTGTGGGCGGCACACGCGCGCCGCCGGAGGCCCGCTCCCGCTGTATTTATTCACAGCGGGAGTCGGACCAGGGGAGGAGCGGCGGCGATCGCCACTGCTCTTCCCCGATCGTCGGGGAATCGAGTTTGGAGATCCGCCCGCTTGTGTAAACAAAGCGGGCGGATCTCCTAAGTGACAGACAGTGACAGATTGCAGGGTTCAGCATAGCTGAACCTGCGATCTGTCCTTGTGTCACTCAGTCACCTCCCCCCACACACGTCAGTAAGCACCAGGCATACATTAACCCCTCCCTCTCCAATAAAATGAACCCCTTCCCTGCCAGTGTCATTTTTACAGTAACAGTATTTATAGCACTGATTACTGTAGTAATGTCACTAGTACCCCCAAAAGTGTCAAAAATGTCAGTCAAGGGTCCGATCTGTACGCCGCATTGTCGCAGTCCCGCAAAAAAAAATCGCATTACTCGTTAAAAAAATAAAACACCAAAAATGACAGAAATCTTTCCCTTAGTTAGTAAACGCAATAACTTTTGCGCAAAACCAATCAAAATACGCTTATTGTGATTTTTTTTACCAAACATAGGTAGCAGAAAACAAATTGGCCAAAAAATTAGATTTTTACATTTTTTTGGGGGGGAATTTCATATAAAAAAATGTGAAAAATATTATTTTTTCAAAATTTACGCTTTTTTCTTGTTTATAGCGCAAAAAGTAAAAATCGCACAGGTGATCAAATACCACCAAAAGAAAGCTCTGTTTGTGGAAAAAAAAGGACGTAGATTTCGTTTGGGTACAGAGTTGCATTACTGCGCAATTGTCAGTTAAAGTCGCACAGTGCCGAATCGCAAAAAGTGGCCTGGACGTAAGACAGCAAAATCCTCTAGTGGTAAAGTGGTTAAGTCCAAAAGGGACGTATGTTTTAATCCTATATACCCCGGCCATTTCAAGCTTGGAAACCCCCCTTCACGGCCTCTCCAAAGAATACCCCCCCCCCCCTTCAATGGGGACTATACTAATCTATATTATTGTTGCTATTATTATTATTATTATTATTTTTTCACAGTTATGTTTAAAGATTACAATTGTGTCCTTTGATTATAGTTGGGGATTTTTTGTTGGGTCATCCTAGTACTATTTATTAATAAGTTAAATGTTATATTTCTCCAAGAAATTAGATGTATTTGATGTGCAAGGCTGTGCTTTACTTTCTACAGCCCTTACAGAAAATAAACTCTCTTCACAAGTTAAGGTTAAAACAACTTATGACTAGACCCATAGTTAACATTCATGGAGTTGTAAAGTTTGACTGTAGGTATACTTTAACCTTGGGAATTTAAAAATGCAAATGTATTATTTTTTTTTTAAATATATAACATTAAACTGATATATTTTCTCACAATGTGATAATTAGAAGAACTTCTGTATTTCATTTTTTAATGTAACTTACTTTCTAGTATTTTTCTGCTTTCATTTCTTCTATCTTCTGCTGTTTTGAATTAAATTACAACAACTGTAATAAAACTGAAATATTGCATGGAAATAAACATTCCAGCTTAAGATGAAAAAAAAAAGGAAGATTTTGTTGAGGAAACAAAGCAATTGTTTTTTTAAGCAACCTGCCATTATCTTATCTGCAAAAATCATCCATCTGCACGATTTGTGGGATCTGTAGAACATACATAATACGCTAGAAGAGTCATATACATGTCATTTAATGTAGTGTGCAAATAAACTTGAGTTACTGTATGTAACATCGAGGGATGAAAGGCTATCTCTTTCCTGAAGATACCACACAGACACTCTTTTGGCTACAAAGACAATTTGAGGGCAATGTTTATTAATAGTATATATATAGTTCTTATTGCCTTGTTAAGGTGGAGATCTCGGCAAGCAAATAAATACACAGTTGAAATACATATACTATATATGTGTGCTATCTAACCTGGCAAGGGATTTGTGCTTCTTGTGGTGTTCCCATTTTCGTTAGTCAGTAAAATCTTTTTATGTTGTAGCACTACTCCTATAGGAGCGACCGGTTACGGATTCGCCTGGGTTACCCATAGCAACAACTTGACAATAAAGCATGTTCAAAGTGCTTGGCTCAGTCAGAAAACAGTCCAGGGGTTTTGGGTTTTTGTTGTTTTATTGGAAAACTTGGATAGGAGCAGGGCCGGTGCAAGGATTTTTGCCGCCCTAGGCAAAATAAAAATTGCCGCCCCCCCCCCATATGACCTACCTTCACTACATCAGCCAAGAGCCAGAAGATCTCTGCATTACGCAAGTGTGAGCACAGTGGTTGATGTAGTGAGGTGGGAAGCAGTTTAAAGGAACACTGATGGGGGGTAATTTCTGCTGTGACCTGTGTACAGTCCCCACCAACCTCAGCTTCTCCTCCCGGTTGGTGGTTGGTAATAATGCAGCTTCACCGCCATCCATGTGAATAAGGTCATGGAGACAGCCAATCACAGATCACCATCAGTCAGACGAGGTCAGCATTTGGGTAGACGGGGACACTGTCCATTATACACAGCCCCCCCCCCCCATATAATACAGCACACCTCCCATATCACACAATACAGCCCCCCCCCCATATAATACAGCACACCTCCCATATCACACAATACAGCCTGCACAAAACAACCTCCCCATATCATACAATACAGCCCCCTCCATATCATACAGCCCCTCCATATCATACAATACAGCCCCCCCATGATACAATGCAGCCCCTTCCATATGATACAATGCAGCCCCCTCCATATGATATATGGAAGGGGCTGCATTGTATGATATGGAGGGGGCTGCATTGTATGATATGGAGGGGGCTGCATTGTATCATATGGAGGGGGCTGCATTGTATCATATGGAAGGGGCTGCATTGTATGATATGGAGGGGGCTGCATTGTATCATATGGAGGGGGCTGCATTGTATCATATGGAGGGGGCTGCATTGTATCATATGGAAGGGGCTGCATTGTATGATATGGAGGGGGCTGCATTGTATGATATGGAAGGGGCTGCATTGTATGATATGGAAGGGGCTACATTGTATCATATGGAGGGGGCTGCATTGTATCATATGGAGGGGGCTGCATTGTATCATATGGAAGGGGCTGCATTGTATCATATGGAGGGGGCTGTATTGTATGATATGGAGGGGGCTGCATTGTATCATATGGAGGGGGCTGCATTGTATCATATGGAGGGGGCTGCATTGTATGATATGGAAGGGGCTGCATTGTATGATATGGAAGGGGCTACATTGTATCATATGGAGGGGGCTGCATTGTATCAAATGGAGGGGGCTGCATTGTATCATATGGAAGGGGCTGCATTGTATCATATGGAGGGGGCTGTATTGTATGATATGGAGGGGGCTGCATTGTATGATATGGAAGGGGCTGCATTGTATCATATGGAGGGGGCTGCATTGTATCATGGGGGGGGCTGTATTGTATGATATGGAGGGGGCTGCTATGATACAATGCAGCCCCCTCCATATGATACAATGCAGCCCCCTCCATATGATACAATGCAGCCCCCTCCATATCATACAATGCAGCCCCTTCCATATAATACAATGCAGCCCCCTCCATATCATACAATGCAGCCCCCCCCATGATACAATGCAGGCAGCCCCCTCCATATCATACAATACAGCCCCCCCCCATGATACAATGCAGGCAGCCCCCTCCATATCATACAATGCAGCCCCCCCCCCCATGATACAATGCAGGCAGCCCCCTCCATATCATACAATACAGCCCCCCCCCCCATGATACAATGCAGGCAGCCCCCTCTATATCATACAATACAGCCCCCCCCCCCATGATACAATGCAGGCAGCCCCCTCTATATCATACAATACAGCCCCCCCCCATGATACAATGCAGGCAGCCCCCTCCATATCATACAATACAGCCCCCCCCCCCATGATACAATGCAGGCAGCACCCTCTATATCATACAATACAGCCCCCCCCCATGATACAATGCAGGCAGCCCCCTCCATATCATACAATACAGCCCCCCCCCATGATACAATGCAGGCAGCCCCCTCCATATCATACAATACAGCCCCCCCCTCCATGATACAATGCAGGCAGCCCCCTCCATATCATACAATACAGCCCCCCCCTCCATGATACAATGCAGGCAGCCCCCTCCATATCATACAATACAGCCCCCCCCAATATCATACAATGCAGCCCCCCATGTATGAAGAGTGAGGCCAGTGTCCGGGTGGGGGAGTGTACTGTGTTGTCTGTGTGAGGGGTGGGAGAGGACGGGACACACATCGTCTCACCTTGCATGCTGTCCTCGGCATGTGATGGGGGATGGGAGACTGTCCGGTGTCCAGCAATCTGCTTCTGCCAGAAGTTGAACACGGAGCAGAGGGGGGGGGGGGCGTCTGGAGAGGCACAAGCCCAGCTCCCTGAGTGTGATTGGAGATCGGCTCCTGATCTTCTTCAAGCAGAAATCAGCTGGAGGGGCGGAGACCGGAGTGCAGTGAGCGCCGAGCTGGATCCCCAGGATTCTATGGAGGGCACTTCTGGCGCCCCGACTATTCTAATGTGCGCTCTAGACAAGTGGTGTGTGCTGCCTGAGGCTCGCTTGCTGTAGCGCTCAGGCGGCACAGCATGAGGAGTGCCACACCGGCTGGTCCACTACTGATTCGGGGTGCAGGATGGCGGCGCCCCCTGTTAAGCTGCGCCCTAGGCAGCTGCCTTAGTCGCCTTACTGGTAGCGCCGGCCCTGGATAGGAGAAGGGATGAGTGGGATACTCCAACTGAATAAACTATGCACAATTTTTGGGACTTTCTGTTTAGCTGAGTGCGGCAAGGCCGCTGCTTCACCTTGTCACTGCAGTGAAAAAGAATTTAATGAACTGTATGGTTCTGTGAATTGCTCTTCAGGGCCCTACTTGGCACCCCCTTTGTCCCTACTCTTCAGGGTTCTAACACGGCACCCCTTTTGTCCCTACTCTTCAGGGTTCTAACACGGCAACCCTTTTGTCCCTACTCTTCAGGGTTCTAACATGGCACCCCCTTTGTCCCTACTCTTCAGGGTTCTAACACGGCACCCCTTTACTATGACACTCTGTGTGAGCTGGCCCCTTGATCCTCCAACTTCACCAGAGTGGTCCCCCTTCCTGGGCAGACCCTTTGGCAAGTCCCCTGGTACTCACGGACATTCCCGAGAGACTCTGCCATCAGCTCCACTGGATCCTCTGCAGCTCAGCTCCACACCTGGTTCACTAGGCCGACCGCCTTCCTCATACACTGCAGGAGGAGAGACAGACATCAGCCTTCTCCTGGGACTCTGCTTTCCACCAAAGACGCCCTGTCACATGTCCCCCCAGCTTTTATCTTTGAAAACGCCCAATAGGCGGGCAAAACGCATTGACGTAACTTCCGGTACGGCTTGGACACTACGTCACTTCCGGCTACACTTCCTGGTTGGATAGTGGAACGCACGCTACATGCGGCGTCAGGAAGGAGGAGCCAGGAGCACAGAAGAGGGACCACAGAAGAGGAGGATCTGAACCACTCTGAACCACACAACTGCATAGAGCAGGTAAGTATAACATGTTTGTTATTTTTTTTTTTTTTTTTTTGCTCGTTAAGCTATTTTTTGAAGCTCATTGGGCACAGATCAGACTTGATTAGCAGCGTCTTCCTGGGATGTTGAGAGTTGAGAATTACAGTGTTTAACTCAGAAGTGATCAGAGCGGATCACTTCTGGGTTCATGCTTTACAGGGAAGGTCAGCAAATGAATGTCCACTGGTGTCCCACCACTTTGCTGCTGCACTCCATCCTGACACCTGCATGATGGTACGGACATGAGGGGAACCCTGGGACAGGTTTGCTTAGGACCCATAAAGCTGGAAGAGCGGGGGGGTCAAGCAAAGGGGATAGCATGTTACAACCACCTGAATCCCTTCTGCAAAAAAAGAGTCTAGTGTGAAGATGTAAACACAGTTGCTTTAGCAAATGCTGGTCTGTTTATGTGTTGGTGTTGCCACCAACTCAAGAGTTAGGCTCCGTTCACATCTAGGTATCCCGAATCGCGGGCGGAATCGCCGTGATTCTGCCTGTGATCCTGAATCGCCGCAAATCACAGGACGCACTTGTGATTCCCATCTCTTTCAATGGCACCCCGATTTTGAGGCGATTGCAGTGATTTTTGCGTGACGAATCATGGTAAAATTACACAAACAGAATCGTGGGATGCCTATTGCCCAAAAGAAGTTCCGGAATTTTTTTTGTGCGACAGGGGCCCTGCGATTCTGTTTGCGCAGTTTTACCACAATTTGTTATGCCCCGTACACACGTGCAGATTATCTGAAGACTTTTGTCTGTAGACTTACCAGAACCATATAATATGAGGTCAAACCTAAACACTTTCAATTTGTATGCAATACGGCAGGCCCTTGCACTACATAGAAAAGGTAAATCTGAAGACAAAAGTCTTCAGATAATCTGCACGTGTGCACGGGGCATTAGATGACAATTGTGGCAAAATCTCACCGCAAACAGGGTGCCATTAGAAGTGACAGGGATCACAAGCGCGTCCCGCAATTTGCGGTGATTCGGCCCGTGATCCGGGATGCCTAGATATGAATGGAGCCTTAAATTAGTCCTGTGGCCAGTCAATGGACATTTAAATACTTATAATAAATAAACAACAAAAAAGCTTTTTTAACAAGCCCTCACTGATGATCTCTGTAATTGCAAGCCCTGTGGAGTAACTCAGCCTCAAAATTTGCTGTGGTTTCGTTCTGTATCTCAGTTCTCCTCTCTCAGAATTGACTTGACAGCCTGCTGGCCTCTACTCTAACCTCTTGCCTACTGGGCACATTTACCACCTTCCTGACCAGGCCAATTTTCAGCTTTCAGTGCTGTCACACTGTGAATGACAATTGCGCTGTCATGCAACACTGTACCCATATTCAATTTTTATCATTTTTTTCAAACACATAGAGCTTTCTTTTGATGTTATTTAATCACCACTGGGGTTTTTTTTTTGATAAACAAATTAAAAAAGACCACACATTTTGAAAAAAAAAGGGTTTTTTAGTGCCGCTTATCAGTGGCCATTAGTGGCGCATATCAGTGCAGCCTCATTAGTGCCTCCTCATCAGTGCCCACCAGTGCCACCTCATTAGTGCCCAGAAGTGCTGCCTATCAGTGGCCATCAGTGCTGCCTCATCAGTGTCCATCAGTGCAGCCTATCAGTGCCCATCAGTGCAGCATCATCAGCGCACGTACATCCAGAATTAGAGGGGTCCCAGCCATCATTTGACTATACGGCAGACGGGAACCAGTTAATAAAAACATGTTTTAGATTTACGTATAAGGGTAGGAAACAAAGAGCTAAATCCAGTCCCTGCAGAACCAGCTGAATTTCCATCCATGTATAGGCAGGCTGGTTCTAAAGAACTTGATCTACCCACCTTGAACGTATGCATGGGGAATTGGTTATTTTTTTTTTTTTTTTTCGTTCAACCCTATGGTTGAATAAAAAAAAAAAAAAAAAGTATGGCCAGCTTAAGACTCAACTTAGACAACTT
The DNA here is from genome assembly GCF_965119305.1 of Pelophylax lessonae. Lineage (NCBI taxonomy): Eukaryota > Metazoa > Chordata > Amphibia > Anura > Ranidae > Pelophylax > Pelophylax lessonae. Next base: position 532,988,816 of record NC_138772.1, on the reverse strand, counting down.
CACTGCTTCTATTGTGAACTTTGAAAATGAATTGCTTCACAGTGATAGAGACTTATTTGTTGAACATGTATATATACTGAACAAAATTATAAAAGCAACGCTTTTGTTTTTGCCCCCATTTTTCATGAGCTGGACTCAAAGATCTAAGACTTTTTCTATGTAGGCCTATTTCTCTCATATATTGTTCACAAATCTGTCTAAATCTGTGTTAGTAAGCACTTCTCCTTTGCCGAGATTATCCATCCACCACACAGGTGTGGCATATCAAGATGCTGATTAGACAGCATGATTATTGCACAGGTGTGCCTTAGGCTGGCCACAATAAAAGGCCACTCTAAAATGTGCAGTTTTACTGTATTGCGGGGTCCGGGGGGGTCCAAAAAACAGTAAGTATCTGGTGTGACCACCATTTGCATCGCACAGTGCAAAACATCTCCTTCGCATAGAGTTGATCAGGTTGTTGATTGTGGCCTGTGGAATGCTGGTCCATTACTCTTCAATGGCTGTGCGAAGTTTCTGGATATTGGCAGAACCTGGAACACGCTGTCGTATACGCTGATCCAGAGCATCCCAAACATGCTCAATGGGTGACATGTCCGATGAGTATGCTGGCCATGCAAGAACTGGGATGTTTTCAGCTTCCAGGAATTGTGTACATATCCTTGCAACATGGGGCAGTGCATTATCATGCTGCAACATGAGGTGATGGTCATGGATGAATGGCACAACAATAGGCCTCAGGATCTCGTCACCGTATCTCTGTGCATTCAAAATTCCATCAATAACATGCACTTGTGTTCGTTGGCCATAACATACGACTGCCCATACCATAACCCCACCGCCACCATGGGCCACTCGATCCACAACGTTGACATCAGCAAACCACTCACCCACACAATGCCATGCACACTGTCTGCCGTCTGCCCTGTACAGTGAAAACTGGGATTCATCCATGAAGAGAACACGTCTCCAAAGTGGCCGCCTTATTGAATATGAGCATTTGCCCACTCAAGTCGGTTAGGACGATGCACTGCAGTCAGTTTGAGACCCCAGTGAGGATGACAAGCATGCAGAAGAGCTTCCCCTGAGACGGTTCCTGACAGTTTGTGCAGGAATTCTTTGGTTCTGGGCTGGTGTGGCTACACGTGGTATGCGGTTGTGAGGCCAGTTGGATGTACTGCCAATTTCTCGGAAACACCTTTGGAGATGGCTTATGGTAGGGAAATGAACATTCCATTTGTGGGCAACAGCTCTGGTGGACACTCCTGAAGTCAGCATACCAATTGCATGCTCCCTCAAAACTTGCAAAATCTATGGCACTGTGCTGTGTGGTAAAACTGCACATTTTAGAGTGGCCTTATATTGTGGCCAGACTAAGGCACACCTGTGCAATAATCATGCTGTCCAATCAGCATCTTGATATGCAACACCTGCGAGGTGGATGGATTATCTCGGCAAAGGAGAAGCGCTCACTAACACAGATTTAGACAGATTTGTGAACAATATTTGAGAGAAATAGGCCTTTTGTGTGCATAGAAAAAGTCTTAGATCTTTGAGTTCAGCTCACGAAAAATGGGGGCAAAAACAAAAGTGTTGCTTTTATAAATTGTATTTGAAATTGAACACATAGCCTGGCTGTAGTTCTAAAAATACAATTTTGGTTTTCATAATGTTTATGAAAATTGGATTTTCTTTGCCAAGTTCATTATGACTAAACCACATTGGTTTAGCCATGCATATTGAGCCATGTCCACTTTAGATAAGTCATGCCAGCTTTAGCTGCATCATAGCAAAAACAATAAGCACATTAAAATCCTTTAGTCATCACTACCAGAGGCAGCTCCACATTTTCCACTTGTGTGTACCTGTCTCTTTCCCTCCAATGTGCCAAAGAACCCATGATGTCATTGAAGCCTGCAAAAGAAAGAAATTAAAAAGGAAGGCACAGTCATAAAAATAACTACATTTATCTTTGAGCTATTGCTACTTCGTATTCAAGTATGTAATGTTCTATTAAAGTACAACAGGTTTAAATGATATTATATTATATTATTGAAGTTATACAACATGCGCTGGCTATTTTACACTACACAACTTATGTTAGTATAATGCAAGGCTAGAACAACTGAGACTAATAAAATTGGCAAGACGATGTAAATTAAAAAGTATATCTAACACTAGATTTAAAATTATATGAAATCTGTCTGCTTCTTTTCAGAAAAAAAATGTGGAAAAGGATCATGTAAGTCCTAAAAATAAAAGCTCAAAATATAGAATCATGTAATGGGCTTGATAAACCATCAGTGGAGCAACATTAAAATAACACAGACTGCAACAATTATTTCCTTGTGCCATCAGCTATATAATGGAAGATAATGTATAAAGTAATGTGCAAAGTGCAAAGCCAGCTGCAGCTTCAAGTGTGACAGCACCCAAATCAAAATAAAATAAACAAGCTGCGCTATAAAGAGAAGTGACAATATAATGTCACCCAAACAGTGACGGTATAAATTAAATTTAAACAATATGTAATGTCCAAAATATCTTGTATAAGTGAATAATTCAAAGAAAAGTCTCTCAATTAATCCGGAAAATTCCCAAGAAACCGTGAATGAAGTTTTCGGTATTCACTAAAATGTGCAGTAACCGCTATATGGTATATACCGATTACCAGAAATAGGTATATTCAAGCCAAAGGGTATCACTCAGGAAACACTAAGGACAATCCAGGGGTAGATCTCCGCTATACCTCCAGGGCTTAGATAATATGCCAGCATAAATTATTAGGGGCATCCACCATCAGACCGTATTAGCATGTGGAAAAAATATAAATGGTCCCATAGCGTAAAACCGTAACATTTATTTAAAAGAAAAAGGTAATGCACTTACAAGTAGAAGGTAAGGTGTGAGCATGTACAATATTGCACACAAGCCGCCGGCCGGTCGGCTCTTCCACCCACCCTTCGTCTTCACTTTATAGCGCAGCTTGTTTATTTTATATAATGGAAGATGCAGAAATCTCGGTGACAAAATATGGCCATTCAAGTAAACGCATTGATGCTGGCGGTGGTTGCTAAGGGCACAGCTGATGCCAACACTCACTGCTTACTTAGCAGCCATAGACAGTGGGAAGCTGTTAAAAATAGAAGCAGTATAAATACCACTTATATATGTGATGCTCACTTCTTGACAAACAGGGGCCAAATGGGCAAAAGTTCAGGCTTTTGTCTGAAAGCCCAAACAGTCAAAGTTCGGTCCAAAAGCAGGTTTGGACTGAACTGCCGGCTCATCACTAGTAGCTATCAGAAATTATATTTACTCTCTTGGTTGTTGTTGAAGAGTAGACCCCTCGTATTGTTTCATGCACCAGGAGACCTGGACCACAGGAAGGGGCGCCAGGCATACAGGCTAACCTTTAGAGACCTAATCCGAACCATAGAATTTGCAGGGCTCTGCAAGAGAATATGCTCCAGAAGAGGTGGTCAGAGTGGAAGCAGATTAGGAGGATGGAGTGAAGGAAGTTTTAAGCCACTATGTACATAGTGCAGACATAGAGAACTGCTGTAAGTCACCAGCGGGAGGTTTGGCTACATAGAGTTGCTAGGGGTTGTCTACAGTTTTGTGTTGCTCTTTTATTAAGCAAGGGAATAAACAAAAAGTTCAGTGCAGGAGGGCGTGGCATAGCATGTTTATATTATATAGCAAAAAAAAAACCATCTGCTTATCCAAAACCTAACTTATCTTATTGCAGTTCCTGTCTAACAGGGTGTCCCCTAATGGGTTCCCAAATGCAAAAAAAGCAGTCCTTTTACCTTTAGTGTTCTGTCAGCATTCAGACTTTTCACCCAGCAGCAGGCTCTCACAGAGAGTGCGTTTCAGTTAGCTCACATATTTGACAGCACACACACACACACATATATATATATTCACACTATATTACCAAAAGTATTGGGATGCCTGCCTTTACAGGCACATGAACTTTAATGGCATCCCAGTCTTAGTCGGTAGGGTTCAGTATTGAGTTGGCCCACCCTTTGCAGCTAAAACAGCTTCAATTCTTTTTGGAAGGCTGTCCAAAACATTTAGGGGTGTGTTTATGGGAATGTTTGACCATACTTCCAGAAGCGCATTTGTGAGGTAAGGCTTGCAGTCTTTACTCTAATTCATCCCAAAGGCGTTCTTCCGGGTTAAGGTCAGGGCTGTGTACAGGCCAATTAAGTTTCTCCATTCCAAACTCGCTCATCCATGTCTTTATGGACCTTGCTTTGTGCACTGGTGCGCAGTCATGTTGGAACAGGAAGGGGCCATCCCCAAACTGTTCCAACAAAGTTAGGAGCATGAAATTGTCCAAAATGTCTTGGCATGCTGACGCCTTAAGAGTTCTCTTCACTGGAACTTAGGGGCCAAGCCATAATCCCCCCTCAACCAAATGATTTGGGCCAGTGCACAAAGCAAGGTCCATAATGACATGGATGAGGGGGTTTGGGGTAGAGGAACTTGACTGGTCTGCATAGAGTCCTGACCTCAACCCAATAGAACACCTTTGGGATGAATTAGAGCGGAGCCAGGCCTTCTTGTCTAACACCATTGCTTGACTTTACAAATGCGCTTCTGGAAGAATGGTCAAACATTCCCATAGACACACTCCTAAACCTTGTGGACAGCCTTCCCAGAAGAGTTGAAGCTGTTATAGCTGCAAAGGGTGGGCCAACTCAATATTGAACCCTACGGACTAAGACTGGGATGCCATTAAAAGTTGTGTGCGTGTAAAGGCAGGCGTCCCAATACTTTTGGTAATGTAGTGTATATACTTACAGGGTATATAATAATACTGTTACAATGACTACTACCCCTACTGCTACAATTGTTTTTACTAATACAGCTAATGATGTTTTATACCCTATATACAGTATGTATAACTTATATTCTATTACATAGAATTTATTTTAGCACATCACTGAGTATTTTATTGCAAATAATATAGTATAAGAAAGGCAATTTTTGTGTTTTCTTAATATGTATGCTTTGCCTGATGAAATTAGACACTGTTAATACCGAAAAGTCCACTAATAGGGGGAAAGGTAACAACAGTTACTTTCATGTTGTCGTACATCCCACTTGCTCTGAGATAATGGATTATGTTCTGTGCTTTGAACTCTCAAACCTGCCGAAGCACTTTCATCTCACATTCCGACACTGTTGGTGAGACCAGAGCTTTGATTACTGAAAGTAACATTAGGCCTTTGAAGTCTACCACAACTTTTGTTTAGCGGTCAATTGATTTTCTTTCCAGAAGAGTTGGCATTAAAGTTGGAATGTTCCCAGAATTTTCGCTTAAGCTCCACTTCATGGACTCAGCTGTGACCGAAACATTGGATTTTTAAATGATTGTTATTGCAAATATTAACTTCTTCTTTTTCACTGACTTTCTGAATGGTTTCTGGAAACTTTAAAGAAGCAGAAAAGTAAAAAAAAAAAAAAAAATTCTGAAATAAAAATGTTATCATTACATACAGGAGCATGGCATTTGAATTTGAGCTATGCTCCAAAAATGACATAACACTGTCAGACTGAGCTACATTTTTTTATGGATATTTAAAAGTACACATGTAGGGTACTTTATAGGTACACCAACCTACTAGGGGTGCAAATGGTCTGCAACAATGATAAGGCATATTGAAACAATGGTTATTTGCCATTACAAAAGTAATTACACTGATTGAGAGAAATTAAGACCCAAAGCAGACATAGTGAAATGCCTTCATCCCTAATATTGCATAAGAACAAAAATAGAAGGTAATGGGACTTTGTGTGAGGCAGGTCACTTTGCAACAGCATAATAATAAAGATAAAAAATAAACCATGCATAAAATTACAGATTTAATACAGAATCAGTGAGCAATATTCCATAACCATAACACACACTGACAATGTGGTAATTATATATATATATATATATATATATATATATATATATATATATATATATATATATATATATATATATATATATGTGCTGTCACTGGCTGACTCCAGGAGTGGATGCAATACAATATATCACAATCACATAATCATTGTACAATATCTCAGATGGCACAAAAGAAAAAAATATTACAATATCAAGATAATAAAAGTAAAATGGCACTAAAAAGTACAATTAAAAATAGAAAATAGAAAATAAAAGATAGAGTAGATGATAATATTTGAATGAAGGTAGGTACTTACACATGTTGTCAGCCGATTGGAATCATTGGCTGAATCCGGGAGTGGACGTAATACAATATATCACAATCACATAATCTTTGTACGATATCTCAGATAAAAAAGGTACCTCCTTTCAGTTCTAAATCAATTAATTAATGTTATTTATGCATTTTAAGACTAGGTTTGAGTATTTTATTTTTATATATATATATATATATTGTAGCAGAGCGTCCCAGAGAGAGCCAGGAAAAGTCCTGTTCGGGGTTTATACATCTCCCAGGCATCTCTCGTATACCTTTAGGGATCTCTGATCCATGATCCAGTTCAGATCTTGGTCCTCTTCCCCAGGCCAATTTAAACTCACCTGAGGCAGACAGCAGCTCTCTCTCAGCCTGGTCAGTCTTTGGAAGCTGACAAGCTGTAGGCTTGCTCAGTCTGTGTTAGTGAGGGACTGCATTGTGTGTAGTAAGCTCCGGGACACAGCTAGGCTTTTGTTTATTGTTATTATTCCTGCTTGTTTTCCTTAAAGCACTGTGCAGCACCTGTATAAAGACTTGTATATATCACCAATAAACACCGCACTGTTTGTCACTACCACACTGGATTTGGTATGTGGGAGCTTTGCACCTGCTACCTGTTCCCCAGCTTAGGGTCTGCTTAGATGTCTGCTCTGTATTGGTTGACTACATGTGTACGTACCTACCTTGGTTCAAATATTATCATTTACTCCATCTTTTATTTTCTATTTTTTATTTTCTATTTTTAATTGTGTTTTTTAGTGCCATTTTACTTTTTATTATAACCCATGTTTGTAGTACTGTTTGTGTTACAATGTCCCTTTTAGACTGGTTCCTGAGTTGGAGGGACTGTGTATTATAATAACTTTCTGAGCAAACCTCAGTAGTCTGTACTCTCAGTCAGTAGTCTCAGTATCTCACCAAAATGCAATTCCTATTGTATTTATTGTCTGAAAAGCTTACTTGTATACTTGTACAGACTTCTGCGAAAATCAGTCAACAAACTATTGTGTATAGAATGCCTTTAGGTTGCCATGTGGCATTGATTTTTTTGACAATTTACCATTTGAATCCCACAGGCATTTTAAAACAGTGCAAAGGTAGTGGCTATTTTTCCCAGCACTATTTTAAAATGGGATCCAGACTTAATGGCCCAGGTGGGCCCTCCGTCAGCATTAGAGCTGAAACTGCAAGCCCAGGAACTGATTCTTATACAAATTGCTCTATTGGAAAAAAAAAACTATTTAAAACTCAGGGGGAAAAGGCCAGGGGAAGTGGTTAAAAAAATTACAGTGGCTTCAGATTTAAATTGAAAATAAATGTTTTAATAAACTTCAATTACAAAATAGCTTGTATAGCACTTTTATATGCTTTTTTGTATTTTGCACATTGAATCACTTTGCACTTTTGTATTTATATGTATTTTATTGCATGTCCTAATATTGCTTTATTTATTTACATATATGATAATTTATCACTAGTTATTCACTGCTTGGTAGATATTTTTTATTTATTTATTTTATTTATTCATTTGCGCAGCACTATTTATTTAAATTATAATACTCTACAGATATTTTTCTAATATATTATTATACAGGATTTATATAGCTCCAACAGTTTGCGCAGCGTTTTACAATATGAGGGCAGACAATACAGTTACAATACAATTCAATACAGGAGGAATCGGAGGGCCCTGCTCGTTAGAGCTTACAGTCTAGAAGGGAGGGTCAGGTGAAACAAAAGGCAATAACTGTGGGGGATGAGCTGATGGAGAAAATGGAAGTACGGTTGTTAGGTTTGGGTAGAATAGGCTTCTCTGAAAAGGAGGGATTTCAGGGATAGTCTAAAAGCTAACAGTAGGAGCGAATCGGACAGATAAGGGTAAGGAGTTCCATAGAATTGGAGAGGCTCTGTAAAAGTCCTGGAGGAAAGCATGAGAGGAGGTGACGAGGGAGTTAGAGAGCAGGAGGTTTTGAGAGGAATGAAGAGAGCGGTTAGGTTGGTATTTTGAGACTAGGCTAGTGATATAGCTGGGGGCTAAATTGTGGATGGCTTTGTAAGATGTTGTTAGTATTTTGAATTTAATTGGTTGGGTGAGCGGAAGCCTGTGGAGGGCTTGACAGAGAGGAGTAGCGGACACTGAGCGATTGGTAAGGTGGATGAGTCTGGCAGCAGCACTCATGATGGATTGAAGGGGGTATAGTCTATGTAGAGGTAAGCCAATGAGAAGGAAATTGCAGTAGTCGAGGCGCAGGATGACCAGGGAGTGAACTAGGAGCTATGTTGTGTCATTGGTTAGAAAGGGGCATATTTTGGAGATGTTGCGAAGGGTGAGGAAGCAATATTTGTACAGTGATTGGATGTGGGGCTTGAAGGAGAGTTCAGAGTCAAGGACAACACCTAAGACCTTGGCATGCGGGGATGGGCTGATAGTAATGCCATCGATATTGACAGAGAGATCAGGGGAAGGGGCACATGGTGGAGGAAAAATTATACGTTTGGTTTTGGATAGATTGAGTATGAGGAAGTGGTGTGATATCCAGACCGATATATCTGATAGTATATTAGTGATACGTGAGGAGACTGAGGGAGAGAGCTGAGGGGTGGATAAATAGATTTGAGTATCATCAGCATAGAGATGGTTTTGGAAGCCGTGGGAAGCTATCAGCTGACCCATGGAGGAGGTGTAGATTGAAAATAGGAGGGGTCCAAGAACAGAACCTTGGGGGACACTAGCAGAGAAAGGAAGAGGAGAGGAGGAAGCAGAATTGTAACGCTAAAGGTGTGGTTGGATAAGTAGGAAGATAACCAGTGAAGAGTACAGTCACGGAGACCAAAGTCATCAAGTTTTTTGAGGAGGAGGGGGTGGTCAACCGTATCAAAGGCAGCAGAAAGGTCCAAGAGTAGAAGTACATAATAGTGTCCATTGGTTTTGGCCGTTAGTAGATCGTAA